>NC_092029.1:366939-386939 GCF_042242105.1 Pempheris klunzingeri | reverse complement strand
GTACTACCTTCAGTGTACTACTGCAGTACTACCTTCAGTGTACTACTGCAGTACTACCTTCAGTGTACTACCTTCAGTGTACTACCTTCAGTGTACTACTGCAGTACTACCTTCAGTGTACTACCCTCAGTGTACTACTGCAGTACTACCTTCAGTGTACTACCTTCAGTGTACTACTGCAGTACTACCTTCAGTGTACTACCTTCAGTGTACTACTGCAGTACTACCTTCAGTGTACTACTGCAGTACTACCTTCAGTGTACTACCTTCAGTGTACTACTGCAGTACTACCTTCAGTGTACTACCTTCAGTGTACTACCTTCAGTGTACTACTGCAGTACTACCTTCACTAGTGTTAGCATGAAAACAGACTTTTAGTAAAAGTGCCAAATATTTCAGGGTAACTGACTATTGATGATTGATGACTGACTATTGATGATTGATGACTGACTATTGATGACTGACTATTGATGACTGACTAATAATGATTGATGACTGACTATTGATGATTGATGACTGACTATTAATGATTGATGACTGACTATTAATGATTGATGACTGACTATTGATGACTGACTATTAATGATTGATGACTGACTATTGATGATTAATGACTGACTATTGATGATTGATGACTGACTATTGATGATTGATGACTGACTATTGATGATTGATGACTGACTATTAATGATTGATGACTGACTATTGATGATTGACTATTGATGATTGATGACTGACTATTGATGATTAATGACTGACTATTAATGATTGATGACTGACTATTGATGACTGACTATTAATGATTGATGACTGACTATTAATGATTGATGACTGACTATTAATGATTGATGACTGACTATTGATGACTGACTATTGATGATTTATGACTGACTATTGATGATTGATGACTGACTATTGATGACTGACTATTGATGATTGATGACTGACTATTGATGATTGATGACTGACTATTGATGATTGATGACTGACTATTGATGACTGACTATTGATGGCTGCAGCAGCTGTGAAGGTGGAGCTCAGTTTCCTGTTGATGATTACAGTTTGATGATTGATCAGATTGATCAGGTATTAATACTAATCACTTTAGGTTGAGAGCACCAAGATCAATAATGAAAATAGTTCCACTTCATCATGTGACTCGTTATTCTTCCATCGTGTTGCCTAAAAACTCACCGTCCGTCGGCTTCGGCTTCTGTTTCAGTCTCCAGCAGCTGTAAGAAGAGGCAGTTAGCCGGGGGGGGGCGCTGCAGAGCCTCTGAGAGCGGCACAGAAAACCAGCGGAGCCTGAACGCATCTTCATTTAAACAGCAGCAGCTCAGCGTTCAAAAACTTTATTGTCTATCACAGGTGGATGGTAATGGTAATTCATGTGTCCTCTATGTTTTCCAGCCCTCAGGAAGTTTAATCCAAGAGGGGGGGACCTCATCATCACCACCAGAAGGGTCATCGAGCTTTCTTGCAGCTTCGAGTTCCGTAAGTGCCAAACAAGCACTTTTAAAATGACAAGCCTCACAAGCAGACTGTTCTTAAACCAGGAGCCAACTGGGAATCATGTGGCGTTGTAGGAAATGAGTCCTCTTTGACAAATGCTCAGGAAGTTTTTTTCAGTATGTTCCAGTGACTACTTCTGCCTGTACTTTATATATACATATACATATATTCCCCCGTAGGTAATGAGCCTAGATGCCAACATCGACACTGATGCATGCAGTCTTGAAAGCCCACATGCTGATATTAACGACCCAGATGTCCCACTCCTACAACGAACTGACAGCATATTTGTACGTTTGTTTAATGAAAACTAGCAGGACATTTAACTTTTAAAAGAGAAAATGGTTACAGAGAACAATTCTGTTAATTTTCTATATTTATGTCGCTTCTTGTAAAGTGTCAGCTTCAGGTTTTCAGGGGGTCTTACACACTTGTGTTCTTCCGAGGTTCAGTAGAAGTGCACTGCTGATGCAGAGGGACCAGCACCTCTAAAATGTTGCCTCTCCTCACTCTACAAACACAGTTGGTGGTTAAGCAGCAGGTGAGTGAGCAGTGAGTCAGTGAAGAAACGGCACCTGACGGGTACAGGAAGTGTTTTACTGGACCGATTCTCCTCCTCTGCTGCTTTATCTCCGCTCCTCGTTTGTCTGTCAGTGGATTAAACGGCAGACGTCCACTCGGCTGACATTTTCTCACTCCGATAAAAGTTTATCTCCAGCCGACTGGATTAATTAAAGCTCGGACGTGATCTCATCGGATCGGACGGACGGGAAATGTCACGGACAGACAAACATCAGCCGAGTCGAAGAAAACAATGAACACCAGTTCAGTGTTGGGATGAACGTGTGTTTAATGCTCCCAAAAGTTTCAGTCACATTTTACTGCAGCTTGGTGTGCAGTTGCCATAGTAACAGTTGGTAAAATGCTGCCCCCCCGCAGCGCTACGACTGACTGTCGCTGTGGAACCTGCTGGTTAGTAAGAAGACAGGTACGACATCCTCTACACTTCCACTCATCCTCTACACTTCCACTCATCCTCTACACTTCCACTCGTCCTCTACACTTCTACTCATCCTCTACACTTCCACTCATCCTCTACACTCGTCCTCTACACTTCCACTCATCCTCTACACTTCCACTCATCCTCTACACTTCTACTCATCCTCTACACTTCCACTCATCCTCTACACTCGTCCTCTACACTTCCACTCATCCTCTACACTTCTACTCATCCTCTACACTCGTCCTCTACACTTCCACTCGTCCTCTACACTTCCACTCGTCCTCTACACTTCCACTCATCCTCTACACTTCTACTCATCCTCTACACTCGTCCTCTACACTTCCACTCATCCTCTACACTCATCCTCTACACTTCCACTCATCCTCTACACTTCCACTCATCCTCTACACTTCCACTCATCCTCTACACGTCTACTCATCCTCTACACTTCCACTCATCCTCTACACTTCCACTCATCCTCTACACTTCCACTCATCCTCTACACGTCCACTCAGATCTCTTCTTTACAAAGAACTATAAAACTGTACAGTAAGAAAGAAATAAAAAAGTCTGAGTGTCTCAGCGGAGCAACGGCACTAAAACGTTTCAGAGGAACTGTTCATGCAGAGCCTGAGAAGGTTTTAATGTGGACGGAGGAGGAGGAGGAGGAGGAGGAGGAGGAGGAGGAGGAAACACAGCCATCACTTTAAAAAGAATCAACCAAATGTTTTTTTACAACATTTTTACATTTTACACTTACTGATTACAAATATCTGAGGAACAAACGATCTCTGAAACTGCTGTCTGAAGAGGATGAACCAGCAGACAGCAGCTCCTGTCTGCAGAGGATGAACCCCTGGATGTTCAGACTATCAGTGGATCACTGAGAGACTGAAGGAACCTTAAAAACAGACAGGTTCTCTATGAGGTTCTGCAGCCTCTGTTTTTCAGTGTCTCCTGCTGCAGTATCCATGCCGGTCTCTCCTCTCACACCTCCACCTCCTGCTGCCCTCCCTGCGTGGCGGAAGCAGCTGTTGTCACGGTGATGTCGAAGCAGGTCTCCATCATGACGCGGGACTTGCAGAGGTTGACACAATACTCCAGCTCGGCCGTGGCCTGAGCCAGAGCCTCCAGGTACTCCTGGGACTCCCGGTCCAGGTCCTGGTCCACGTCGACTGGAGGGAGGACAGACAGGAAGAGAAGAGTTAGAGCTCAAAACCTTTAAAAACATGGAGCACGTCCACAAAACCGAACCAGCTCGGAAGCTCAGAAGAACCCAGCAGATGGCAGCTCCCGTCTGTAGAGGACGAACCAGCAGATGGCAGCTCCCGTCTGCAGAGGACGAACCAGCAGACGGCAGCTCCCGTCTGCAGAGGACGAACCAGCAGACGGCAGCTCCCGTCTGCAGAGGACGAACCAGCAGATGGCAGCTCCCGTCTGCAGAGGACGAACCAGCAGACGGCAGCTCCTGTCTGCAGAGGACGAACCAGCAGATGGCAGCTCCCGTCTGCAGAGGACGAACCAGCAGACGGCAGCTCCTGTCTGCAGAGGATAGTTGTGTCTGCAGCTCCTCTCTCTCCCTCCTTTTGTTCTCAGGAGCCACAATAGAAGCATGATGGAGCTGCAGAGGACAAGGCTTCAGCCTCAGGACGCCGGCAGGCGCCACTCAGCTGGAGACTCTTGTTTTGGTCCGGAGCTGCCGTTTGGCGTGGGGGGGGGGGGGGTCTCTGAGGGGCTCAGTGTTAAAATGCAGCACACATCCTACAGTCATAATGTTGAAGGTTTGCGGTAAACAATGAGCGGGTTCACCCTCGGCTGACCATGACCACGGCAGCATCTTCAGCAGGATTACAGACACACAGTTTAATCTGCTGTCTGCTGAGGAGACACTGACAAGTCTATCCTCTGCTGTCAAGAACACATTCTGTTTACTGTAGAATACAAATCTAGACATGCTGCACACACACAGTATATATAGTATATATACTGTATATATACTATATATACTGTATATATACTATATATACTGTATATATAGTGTGGTAGGTTTTTCCAATAAAACCATCCACAGGAGCTTATTTCCAAAAAAAGTGTGTCCTCCACAAAAGTTCCTCTTCTCACATTTATTGAACAAAATATACAAAAAATAGAAGCCATGTTTTCTGTCCAGACACGGCTGTAAATATACACAAGACCTCAAAGGTCTCAGCTCGTTCCTAACACTTTCTCAACACGTAACACGGTTCCCACAAACACGTTCAGAAGAAACCGTGAGCTCCTCTCGACTCTCTGGTCTTCTCCCACAGTACCTAGCATCACACAGATCGCCGCACTTTCTTAAAGCGACAGGCTCCTATTTTTGACCTTAGTTCTTATGAGTACATTAGCTTGAAATAACCAAATACTGTGGCTGTGTACATTATAATAATGCAAATGTTACTAAATTATGCATGTAAAAACTATTTAAATGCCATAAAATAATAACTGATTAATAACTTAACTGAAATTGTCATCAATTAACACAAACAATGCATACTGCACCTACAGGTAGTATATTTATACCAACAGCTCTGCTGTCTAAACAGCTTTGTACAGTTTGTAGATCCTGGACTTAAAGTGTCTTTGTTCTCTTCTGGTACAGCAACTCTGGGACATGAACGGCTTTGATGAGGCTGATGATGATGATGATGATGGTGATGATGAAGGTGATGATGGTGATGATGAAGGTGATGATGGTGATGATGATGATGATGATGATGAAGGTGATGATGGTGATGACGATAATGAAGGTTATGATGATGATGATGATGAAGGTGATGATGGTGATGACGATAATGAAGGTTATGATGATGATGATGATGATGAAGGTGATGATGGTGATGACGATAATGAAGGTTATGATGATGATGATGATGAAGGTGATGATGGTGATGACGATGAAGGTTATGATGATGATGATGATGAAGGTGATGATGGTGATGACGATGAAGGTTATGATGATGATGAAGGTGATGATGGTGATGACGATGAAGGTTATGATGATGATGATGAAGGTTATGATGATGATGAAGGTGATGATGGTGATGACGATGAAGGTTATGATGATGATGATGAAGGTTATGATGATGATGAAGGTGATGATGGTGATGACGATGAAGGTTATGATGATGATGAAGGTGATGATGGTGATGACGATGAAGGTTATGATGATGATGATGAAGGTTATGATGATGATGAAGGTGATGATGGTGATGACGATGAAGGTTATGATGATGATGATGAAGGTTATGATGATGATGAAGGTGATGCTGATGGTGATGATGATGATGAAGGTGATGATGGTGATGACGATGAAGCTCAGACCACAGCTGGCTGAGAGCGTGTAATGAACGGACATGAGGACGGTACTCACACTCTCCGCTCCACCTGGAGGGGGGCAGCATCAGCCGGCTCTTGGCCTCCTGCAGCTCCACCTTCAGCCGCTCCTGTTTGTTCTTCAGCTCTCTGATCTGCTGCTGACGCTTCTCCAGCATCCGGAGCCGGGCGTTAAAGTAGAGCAGACCCTGAGGAGCACACACAGGGGGGGGGGTAACCTACCCTGAGGAGCACACAGAGCCCTGAGGTGATGGGGGGGGGGGTAACCTACCCTGAGGAGCACACAGAGCCCTGAGGTGATGGGGGGGGGGGTAACCTACCCTGAGGAGCACACAGAGCCCTGAGGTGATGGGGGGGGGGGGTAACCTACCCTGAGGAGCACACAGAGCCCTGAGGTGATGGGGGGGGGGTCTGTGTCCACTGCTGGATTTAATTAGAAGGCAGCCAGAGATAAAATTAGCACGGCGCTGATCTGCTGCTGACTTAATCTGTGGCCGGAGGATTCAGGACATCTGAGGACGAGCAGCTGACACATGATCACTGTTATTGATTATCATCCACTCAGACACTTGATTGGATCCATCACAGCCTGATCAGCCTGGGGGGTTAGGGTTAGCACGCCGTTCTAGCTCGCCGCTTAGAGTCCATGTAGGGGGGGTTAGACACATGCTCTCCCACAGGAGACCGAGGGGGGGGGTTGCTGGCAGGCGCTAACAGGCTACATCTGTTAGCGGTTGTTAAGCAGACAGAACTATTGCTTCATTTATACATGTTCAGGTTCCTCTTCTCTTTTTATTTCCCAATTATTCAAATATTTTCATTAGATTTCTGTTTACTGCGTGCTGATTGGTCACCACCTCGTGTGACTCACCTTTTCGACATCGTGGAACGGCTGCTGAGAGAAAACAGAGACAGAGAGGAGACGGTTAAACTCAGATCGTCTCTAACTGAAGAGAAATCTGAGCTCCTTCCAGCTCAGTTCACGTCTTTCCTTCCCTCGACACGCTGAAGGTTAACGACCCGCAAACACAGAGAGCCGGCGGCCATGAAGAGCAGCCAGCCGAGGCCGAAGCTCCGTCCTCCTCCCCCCCCCTCCTCCTCCTCCCCCTCCTCCTCCTCTTGCCATCACTCACATCTGAACCAGTTAAGGCTGAACTGTGACTGACAGCCTGCTGGTGGACTGAGGGAGCCGAAGGGAGAAACTAGTTTATCATCCATCGTATCTCATCAATGAGCCGCTTTGGTTTCACGGCGAATCAAAGCGCAGCGCTGATTATTCCAGCGAGGCCCTTTACAATACCCAGAGTAAGAGTTTGGACCCCCCCCCCATGTGGATGGTTTCCTGTATAAACTCTACTGCCGGGGACTCACAGGAGGATTAGAACCAGTGCCGCCTTCACATTTTGTCGATTCAATAAAAATCAACCTGCAAGAAGCCAAAGTAGAAGAACGACGACACGGGGGCTGAAAAAGGTTAAAGGTTAGACAGAATACAGCTTCACTGTTTCTACACACAAACACTGAGTGATTTGACTGGGGGGGGTGACGGGTCACAGCTGTTTATCACATCTCATGAGCTGCACCGTGTTTTCAGGACTGACTGCCTCACCTCTGACCCCGTGGCCCCCTCCCTCCTCCTCTGCAGGCGCTCCACGTCGTCGATCTCGTACACCTTTATCTCGAAGGGCTCCTTTAGGGCGCCGCCCAGCGTTGGCAGGTCCACCCACTGGCCCCCCACCTTCCTGCCCAGAGAGGAGGTGTCTGGGAGGGGGGCAGGGATCAGACGGCGCCGCTGGAACCCTGAACCAAAGTAGAAATACTGACATGAATAAAAGGCTCGTTCTCTTTAATCAGCCCAGTTTAGACGCACTAATCCCTCCGCTCCCATTCATGCTGATGTGGTTTTAACTCCACCGCCGACAACCTAAAGACCTCAGTCTCACTCTTCATGACTGCCAGAAAGCTGCAGCACAAATTCATTTAATGATCATGACTGCTCAGATTACAGCCCGGAGCTCCAAACACTGACTGTTACAACACGGTGGCTGTCCGAGTGACAGACTGAGGAGGAGTGTTTTCTTTGGTGTGTAGTGGCTGGGGGAGGGACGGTGTGTGGGTGATAATTGGAGTTGGATATGTACACCGGGAATTGCGGCGGCCTCATGAAACATTCATGAGGCAGAAACGAGCCAAGATCCACAGAGCGATGGCAGGCAGATCACACGAGTGCTGGCGATGTGCATCAGGCTGCCTGACCTGCACAAATCACAGTCAGCCGCCGCACGGTAACGGCTCAGAGGCAGGAGACGCTACAGCATCGTCCCACATAACGTCCACGGATGAAGATTTTCCGATAAGGCCTGGCTGAGAGATAAACTGACGTGGTGAAACATCAGAGGGGCTTTGATAGATGAACCCCTCGATGAAAACATTGTCATGAACAGCCGCTCCATCCCATCATCACACACTCTAATGGATGGGAGCACATTTTGGAAAAATACATTCATAAATATGTTAATTTCTCGAGAAGAGACGTTTTATGGCTCTCTCGCTCTCTGAATATGGAGAAATAGATTTTGAATGTCAGACTTCTGCCATAAAACCTCATTTCAATAATAATTGGTTTTACTCCGTCCTCCATGTTCCTCCACCTCCATCAGGAGAGTTTCTCCTGCTGATCAGTGTTTCTGCTCAGGTTTAGCTGGTTTGGTCATTAAACTGATGTTGGATGTTCTTCTGCTGCTTTAAATGTGTCTCTAACAGGATAAAACAGGCCTCGTTTCTTCTTCTGCTGCTTTAAATGTGTTTCTAACAGGATCAAACGGCCTCGTTTCTTCTTCTGCTGCTTTAAATGTGTCTCTAACAGGATCAAACAGGCCTTGTTTCTTCTTCTGCTGCTTTAAATGTGTTTCTTGGATGTACTTCCTGCTTTGTTGTGCTGCAGCTACAGACAGCAGCTAAAGTCACAGTCAGAGTGTTTCTCCATCCCAGATGAACTTCTGGTCGTCATGGTGTTAAAAACCCTCTGAGCGGCTGACGTCTGGCCTGGTGCCCCCCCATTAGAGAATAATACTGATGTGCTGCTGGAATATACCACTGAAACGGGGGCTTTTATTTTGAAACCTGAGTGGATTCTCTTTGTTTGTCTGACCGCGGCGCACCTTGAATGATTTGAAGCATTAAACAGAGCGGACACCATCAGCAGCCAGAACGTCCACATTTCTCGAAAATTATTATTATTTATGTTTCATAGAATGTTTGTGAACCTTAACAGTGTAAAGCTAAAGTGTGCATGTGGACATACTAAAGTGTTAATTGTCCTGCTTACGTCCCTGCTACCTTCAGATCGAACTCTCTTAGATTTTAATGACCAACATGACATTCATGGACCAAATAATTCAGAGGCTGTGCCACCTTTTCTATTTTTGCAAAGTGGACTCACCATTTCCTCTCTTCTTGGGTGATTTAGAAACTCGGCTTCGGTTAGATGAGGACACTCCGCTCTCGCTCATGGAGTCATGCGCTGAAGAGGTGCTGCCGGTAGTCTCGCTGTCTCGGATCATGCTCTCATAGCCGCTGCTCCCCCCGCTGTGGTAAAACAGGGCTGTGCGGCCCATCGCGGGGGGCAGCTCCCCGCTGAGGATGCTGCTGTTGTCGCTGCCGTGCCCACTGCTGTAGCGCTGCGGCCTCCGAGGGGCGGTGATCTTGCTGTACGGTGATGGGAGCGGCGTGTCGATTGGTGACCCGCTGATGCTGCTTGTCCTGCTGTCAGCGCCGTCGTTTCCTGGTACTCTGGGCCCCCTGCTGAGCTGCTTTCTTTGGCTCCCAGTGGCTAGCTCGCTAACCCGGCTGTTAGCCGCCCTGCTGATGGCCTGCTTTGTGCCCATGATGGTGCCTCTTCCCGTCTTGGCTCCTGCCGCTGACCGAGCTGGGGACTTACCAGTTGGAGGGAGGCCGGTGTTTCGTCCAGCTACATTATCGAGAGGTTTAGGGGAGGAGCTCAGGTTCTTGGAATTGTTGGTAGACAGAGTTCGAACCTTTGAACCCCCAGAAACTGCAGTTCGTGAGCTGCTGTTGCCTTTGACCTGCCCCGGTTTGCTTGCAGTTGCAAAGACACCAGAAGAAACTTGGGAAGAGGAAGCACATGTGGAGGTGGAGGCTGGAACCCCGAGTCTCGGCACTGATCTGTTGGATCTGCTGTTACCTCCCAAAGTAGCACCACTGTTCTCCCTGAACAGTTCAGGCTTAAGCCCAATCAAGGCCTGACTGTCACATCTCTCTAGAGACATCAGACTGCTGTAGTAGCGTGAAGACTCTGCTTTGGCCCCCCGTGACTTCAGGCTTGAAGACGTCCTGGCAGATCCATGTTCAGTTTTTAAACTAGATGTCCTCTGGCTGAATGAATCCCCCCGGAGCCTGATGTTGAATTCTTCCTCTGAGGTTGATGTTTTAGGGAATAAGGACTTTCCAATGTCACTGCTTGTTTTTAAGGCACTTGGAGATGCAGTCCTCGTCTTTTGTTCTTGGCTCGACTGTTTGACAAGTGGAGCAGGAGGGGAGACATTTCCAGATCCAGACTTGGAAATCATGCTGCTTTTCTGCCCATTTGACTTTTTCCCCAAGGAGGAAAACCTCAGGGCACCTATCACTGTGGTAGCCTCATGACCCCATTTTGATTCAGAACTCTGGGGAACAGAAACAGTTCCCAGAGTCGTTGCACCTCGGGTGAGTCGTGGTAGCTTAATGAGAGTATCTCCTCTCCTGCTGCTGGACTTCTCACACCCGTCCACAACCCTCTGAGCTGAGGACGATATTTGTGCCTTTGGTGGTCGAGGTACACTGTTGCTGTTCCCTCCGGGCCTCTTGGAGGAAACACTACTCATGCCACTTCTTGGTGGCTTACCTGCAGAGAGAAACTCAACCTCTCTGGGATCAAAGTCGCTGCTTCCCTGAAGCAAAAGGTCATCATGTCTGCCTTCCTGTCTGCTGCAGCTCACAGCTGCAGATGAGGTAGGCTTGGTTTTCCTGGGAAGACTGGAATGGACGACATGATGGGGAATCTGGGCTGACGCTGAAGCATTCAGAGTACTGGGTCTTGCCTTGAGAGGGCCTTTGAGAGAGGCTTTGGTGGAGTCTTGGGTGGGGGGGCACTTGGTAAATGAAGTTTTGTTTGGAGTAGCAGGGTCACTGTCTAGCTCTGAGAAACAAACGCCGCTGTCGTTCAGGGAGCTTTTGATGCCGTGCTGCAAAAATGGCTGCTTATGGAATAAACCTGGCGAGGTCAGTGTGGATGCATTCTCTGTTGCCGTGTCTTTGTCCCTCAGATAAAACCTGCTTTTTGAATGAATGCCTTCATTCTCAGTTGAATCAGCACTCAATTCACTGGGCTGCGAGTCAACACCTGACTGCTTGTTGCCATGTTGGGAAATTTCCTGGCTGTCTGTGCCAACATCAGCCCCAGGTCCAATGGCACAATGAGATGTGTAAGCATCATACTCGTCGTTTATACTGCTGATGATGCTTACAGGACGGGCACAAGAGGCGAAGGCCTGCAGAGAGCAGTCACTGCTGAAGGTGAGGAGGTTTGCTGGGCGGCCATTGTCCGGGACAAGGCCATGGGGCAGCTCCTCTACAACCGTAAACACAAGCTCATCCTCTCCGTTCAGCTCCACAGGCTGCTGCAGTGTTACGGTAGTCCTCAGAAAATCCGTGTCGAGGCATCTTCCTACCAGCGCTGCCCGAAGGTTGTTGACGTCTATGAGGCTGCTGCTTGTGTGAGGTTGGCCTTGTCTCAGTGCTTGTTGGCTCATACCCACAGGGGGAGTCCTATGGGAAACCTCCCCGGGCTGAGATGCTGCCCTGGATGTCCTGGTTAAGGATGGTGAGGCCGAAGGCTTGGGTACACCTCCTCTGGGGTAGACTTTCTCTCGCACCACAGGCTCTGAGTCCTGGGAAAAAGCCCCACTGGGCTTTACCACACATGGCTGACAGGGTGTGGCTGAAAGTTTCTCCCCATCCGCACTTGTCCGTTTGGAGGTGTACGTGAGGCCACTGACTGAAGGGACTTTGGATTGTTCCTGATTGGATTTATTTGTGTGTGCGGTAGGTGTGCTGTCTAAGAATCTGTGGGAGGAGTTCTTATCAGATTTGGGTGGAGACGTAGCTCCAGTCTGAGTCTTAAGGGATGCTGCTTGTGCTGCTTTGCCCTCTGTGCTGCATGTGGCCAGGCCCTCGCTGCCATCGATGTAGTCAAGTCTCTCCTGCAGCTCTGCAAACGTGTTACACTTGAAGTGATCGCCGTCAGACCGGGCTGCATCTCTGACTCGCTTTTTGTTCAGTGAGGGGATGATGGGAACAAAGGAAGGTGGTCCCTCGTTGTCGCTCAGTTCTCGGTCTGAGATGGCCGTCCCTCCAAGCCCCACGTAGATGACGGTGTCGCAGGAGTGTTCGCTACTGGAGGAGTAGTCAGGATCGCTGGAAAGCAGCAGGGGCGTGTCCGGGTCGAGGGCCACGGTCCGAGGGTGGAAGGGTCGAAGATGAGGAGGTCGATGGGATTGACCTTCCTCACAGGAACTCTCCCCTCCAGATGAGCTGGAAGCGTACTGCAGATAACAGAAATAACAGAGACATGAACTACCAAGCACAGCCATTCCTAGATCATCCTTCGTCAGCAGAGCGTGAGGTTAAAAGTGCACACAGCACGCTGGATTAAAATAAATGTCAATGAGATGTATAATCTTGTTTTCATCCAGTTTCTTCAATCTATAAACACAAATAGAGCCTCTAATAAGAGTGAAAGGCTTCCTCATCTCACCAGAGAAGCGACGTCCCCGTAGGAAGCCCAGGAACAGTGACATTGATTATCTGTCATGTTATGGTAGAAAAACTACTGAATTATGGCTTTAGGACTGCATTACCTGATCATACAGATTTAAATCATAGATTGGGAGATTTTTACTGTTGTAGGCTCAGGAGATCAATTCAAACGATCAAAACCTTTATAAATTTTTTTTTTTTTTAACACAGTAAAGTCTCAACTTTCTCCAGAGGGAATATTTGATAGTTTCAGTCACATACGTTGGTATCTTTGGAGAACAGTAATTACACCCTGAAGGTTCCACTGTTAAGCATGTTTTGCTAACATGTTCTAGTCATTAATTGTTTAATTTCTTGGAACAGCATGAATGAACTCCCCCCAATGCGATTAAACATGAACTACGACAGAAATAAGCATCATTTAGTTATAACTGTCTATTTATCACAAATATATCAGGACTTTTACAGTCGACAGACAATAAAAGTCTCCTGATCTACTGCATAACGGATGAGATACCTTGGACTTCTTCTTCCTCATGCGGTGGATTCTTGAGGCTAGCTGCACTGTGGTCAGCGTCTCCATGTAGTTAGCCGGGGAGTCGGAGATGTGGGCGATCATGGTAGTTTGACAGTTGATGTTTCCGAGGGATTCGCTGAGCAGCATGGTGAGCTTACTGTCCCTGAATAATACATCAAGAAACCCCTCGTTAGCCCCAAAAAAGTGAGGAAAAAAAGAGCGAAGATGCATCAGAAGCCTGAGAAACCCCACAGGATCCCAGAAACCATTCATTACCCCACGCAACAGTTGGGCTCAAAAAGGAACGGGAATGATCCCTCATCCCACATTAATGAAGCCCACTTTGAACTACACGCCACATGTGATCTGTAGGCAGAAATGGAGCGAAAGGTCCATGAAATCTTGCCTTTGAAAAGACCTGGAGTAAAGCTAGAGTGAGCACATACTGCAATCTGACATACTTTTTAAACCATGACGACAAAGCTGAGATCCAGCTTTTTTCTTTTAGTTTCAGGGCGTTCCCTTCCCTTCTTTTCATCAGCTACCTTTGCATGATGCGACCAGAGGACGTCACTAGTTACACACAACCAGGGCGAATGTATACAAAGGCAATGGACAGATGTGATGAAATGCAAGTTTGTGAAGGTGCAAACTGATGTGAAACCTTGTTAAAAGCTTGAGCAAAACAAACGAAACACAAACAGTTCAGTGCTAAAATGATCGTGAACGACACGAAGCAGACATTTGCTCTGATTTTGTTACTGGCAGCTGGACGTGAATGTGTAAGGCAGGGTATATATCCAAAACATGGCCGCCTCTATCTGATGCTGATGTTTCATGTACTTGACGGACATCTGTGAAAACCAGAACTCTTTATTATCACGTACATGTGTGCAGATATGAAATGCTCAGACTGAAGTGAACATGGCAGCTCGTGCATATGCCCGTTAAGCTAACGTTCAATAACCTTTAGATTTGCTTATTTTGATTTGATTGACTATGAAAAAACTGCATTTCTTACATTCCTGCTGCTTTTGTTTCTACAGCCATGTCTTGTGTTACAACATAACAACATTATTGCTCATTCGTGCGTCGGATCCACGTCCGCTGCAGACAGTGATGGGCTCCTGAAGGGCCACGCTACACCCCTTCACCGTGTTTCATGATAATGGGGCTGGAGGCAACAATTTTAAGCCTCCTTCGGTTCTTAAAGAGTCACTGAGCCACAAAACAATCAGCCTGAATAACAGACTGAATATTAAGCCGGTCAGATGTATTCATCACTTTATCACTGAAAACTCATTAAAATCACTATAAATTCTGTCTCTTCTCTCCTCTCAGGGATCTTCAGCCCCTCTGATGCTCGGTCTCTGTGACCTTTGACCCCCGTCGGGTTCATTAAAATGTCCGGAGTGTGAGCTCGTACCTGTAGGGAATGTGCTTGGCCCCGTTGGCGAGGGCGAGGATGACGTTTCCCAGCGCAGACAGAGACAGGCACTGACCTCCACCCCCCTCTCTGGTCCTGCTGATGTCCGTCTCACAGCTTCCCAAATCCAGGAGGTGGAGGCGACTCCGGCCAGACACTGAAAGACGAGGGGGGGGGGCTTTTAAAAGGCTGCATACATTACGGCCTGTTTAACTGCTCGTTTGGCTGCTTAAATGAAATCGACGTATTTCAATAACTAATAATAAAAATAGCAAAAACATTATAGATAAAAGTGTCTGTGCACCTTCTGCTCTTATTGACATACGTAAAGTCTAATCTTGTACATACAGCAGAGGTTGAGCCCAGAGGTAAAATAGACCTTGGGCTGTGGGGGCACCGGAGCGGAGCCTTCATGCTAAAAGTCTGATCCAGTGATTCAGCTCGGTGGATTCACTGATTCCTGTGAGCAAACTGGGACACTGCAGGAGCAGAGAAGTAATAACAACAGCTCGCTATCAGACGGGACTCCAGCGTCCTCAGGCCACAGATAAGAACGCTCACCTCTCCGCTAACAAACTCCTGACTGATCCTGGACACGTCTTTGTTCCATAAGACCCACAATAACATGTGCAAGTCCCCAAAGAGTCCTGAGTCAGGATCAAACAAGTTTCAGGACTAAAGTCTGACACCAAGACCAGTCACACCTCGTTTTTAACTCACTTCAACTTTAGTCATCATTGGAGCTGCTTCTTCTCCGTGATGGAGTCTCTGATCTAACATTCCCATTAGTCTGCTCGTTCTAACAGCCTGTTCATTTCATTAAGTCAGAGAAATGATGGTGTGAACGATCAACGCTCACATCAGCAAGATTTAGAAACTGCTGAGAGCCGCCGTTTTATATTCCCCGCTTTATAAACACTGCAGGACACAACGGCTTCAGCCTCATTAGCCATGCAGATGTATTTCAGGAGCGGACGGAGGCAATGAGACACTAATAACTGTGGAAATGTCTCGGCTGTGACAGGCCTTAGCCTTAGCCTTAGCCTTAGCCTTAGCCTTAGCCTTAGCCTTAGCACAGCCTCTCTGGTGTTCATGTGGTTGCTGAGCAGGTCAGGAGCTCCAGGTGAAGCTAATTAGCAGCTACATGTTTGGTTCTAGTTTCTTTACAACAATATCCAAGCTGCCCAGGCCGCGTAGCTGGAACAAAAACACTAAAGGTGATGTTCAGACTTCCTGTCTCTGGCTCAGTTCTCAGCTCATCGGTTCCTCCTGAGAACCTTTAAAAACTATAGTTTAATGGTTAAAGAGGTTCAGTGATGTGGCAGCAGGAGCAAATGGTGCATTTGTTGGGACTACATTCAGCGGCGGATGAATCCACATGTGGTGCTGTAGTGAGTTTGATGGTGAAATGCACCTTGGGAGTCGCAGTTGACTTCTTCTTTGCTGTCTAGTTTCTTTAGTTTTAACCAATGGTTTCGTGCAGCATCTCCACACAAACACACACTGACTTGCTGCCTTGTTGCTCTTGTCCAGCCTCTCCTGGTAGACGTGCAGGGTGAACAGGAAGTGGGAGTTCCACCGGCCCTCCTGGTCGCTCGGCACCCGGCCGCTCCGCCTCGACGCCAGGGCGGCGTCCAGGAAAAACGCCGCTCGCTCGGCGTTGGTCGCCCGCAGCTCCGTCTGGTTCTGCAGCTGATGAAGAGAGAGATAATGAGGAGAGGCAGACGGCGGCCAGAGGTGAGGAAGCCGAGGAGTGTGACGAACACGCTGGCCAACCAGGGCGGCAGTGCGACCCCCCGGGGGGGTTCGGCTCTGGAAGAAAGACGTCATTTTATGAAGACGTCTCATTTAGACTGAAGAAGCTTCTCGGAGATAAAAGTGAGGGAACGATAACAGACAGAATGAGGGTCCATTAATAAAATGTGGAGAAAGAAAGAAAATGAAAGTGAGGGCAGATAAAAAGTGTCAGACAGAAGGAGCTCAGGGGAGAAAAGACTCTGGGGTGAGGAGGAGGAGGGAGGAGGAGGAGGAAGAGGGGAGGAGGTAAAGAGTTGTGAGGGAGAGATGAAACTCATCCAGGTGACCTGGTGGGTTCTGATAATAATATGTAGAAATTAAAATGCTGCGTTTATCACAGTAAAAAGAACACAGTCACATTTATTATATATTACTGTAAATATAGATTTAGACCATGTGTTTTATATATATATATATATTACAGTGTGTTATATGTGTGTGTGTTTGTGTATATAATATTCATATATATATATATATATGATATATATATATGAATATATATGGCCGTGTGTTTTGTAGGTGGAACGCTGCGTTACGTCACTGAGTTTTGCTCAGTTACACTCAGTCATGCAGAGTTCTGTTGTGCTCATGAAGTTAAAGTGTAGTTAGTTTAGTGAAAGTAGTTAAAGGGAAGTTAGTTTAGTGAAGGTAGTTAAAGTGTAGTTAGTTTAGTGAAAGTAGTTAAAGTGTAGTTAGTTTAGTGAAGGTATTTAAAGGGAAGTTAGTTTAGTGAAGGAAGTTAAAGTGTAGTTAGTTTAGTGAAGGTAGTTAAAGTGTAGTTAGTTTAGTGAAGGTAGTTAAAGGGAAGTTAGTTTAGTGAAGGTAGTTAAAGTGTAGTTAGTTTAGTGAAAGTAGTTAAAGTGTAGTTAGTTTAGTGAAGGTATTTAAAGGGAAGTTAGTTTAGTGAAGGAAGTTAAAGTGTAGTTAGTTTAGTGAAGGTAGTTAAAGTGTAGTTAGTTTAGTGAAGGTAGTTAAAGTGTAGTTAGTTTAGTGAAGGAAGTTAAAGTGTAGTTAGTTTAGTGAAGGTAGTTAAAGTGTAGTTAGTTTAGTGAAGGTAGTTAAAGGGAAGTTAGTTTAGTGAAGGTAGTTAAAGTGTAGTTAGTTTAGTGAGGGTAGTTAAAGGGAAGTTAGTTTAGTGAGGGTAGTTAAAGGGAAGTTCCCTACATTTCCATGATGTCATGTTAAAGTGAGGTCACGGTGTCTCCCTGTGTGCAGTAATAAGTAAGAAGCCTTCCCTCCATCTAACACCGTTTACTGAACTCTACCTGGGATCCACACAGGGGGTCTTCTCTCAGGGACACCGCGGGGCCCGGGGCCTCCTGGTGGCCCCCCCCTGAGGAGGAGGAGGAGAGTTCAGCCAGGAGGTCGGTGAGCGTCTCCTCCCGGCCGGAGATCTCCACGGCGGACGCCCTGACGGAGAAACGAGCTCCACACTTCTCCCTCCGCTCCTCGATCAGCTTAAAGAGCCACGAGATGGCTGTGGGAGCCACGCCCAGGCTCTGGGTGGAGCAGTCCCGACCAATCATGGTGTAGGTCTTACCTGGGGAGGGCGGAGTCAACGCGACAGTCATGTGACTTGTCACAAAAAGTGTGCGTGTGCGTGTGTGGTGTAGTTACCCAGGTTAGCGTGTCCGTAGCAGAAGATGCAGCCGTCGGCTCCGTTCACCACCGACTGGATGACCTCAGCCACCGTCCCCGAACACACCTCAGCCTATCAGCGCCGAGAAGCACTCAGTATCGACCAATCACGTTAGAGCACAGTCACCTCAGGGTTTACTCACTGAACTGTCCGTTATAATATGCTAAGCTAAGCTCCCTATAAGCTATGTTGTGTCGTTTGGTGTGGATATAGAAATGTTTTAAACGCTGTGATCCAGTTACTGTTAGTTTAAGAGCAGCTCTTTAGTTTCTAACGTTGTGTGACGTCACGTTAGGCTGATAAATTAGTTTATGCTATAAATGTTATGTCACACACGCTATGCTACATTATGCTATGTTATGCTATGCTACATTATGCCATGTTATGCTATGCTACATTATGCTATGTTATGCTATGCTACATTATGCTATGTTATGCTATGCTACATTATGCCATGTTATGCTATGCTACATTATGCTATGTTATGCTATGCTACATTATGCTATGTTATGCTATGCTACATTATGCCATGTTATGCTATGCTACATTATGCTATGTTATGCTATGCTACATTATGCTATGTTATGCTATGCTACATTATGCTATGTTATGCTATGCTACATTATATTATTATCACATAACAGAAGTTTTGCCCACAGTTCCCATCATGCATTGCATTGTTTACTGACTGTGTTAGCTGTGTGTGACGTCTGCGTGTCTCGTCCCGTCTCACCTGTGAGGCATCCTGGGAGAAGACGGCGTCGAACATGAAGGTCTTGGGGGCTGAGGCGGAGGATCGCCTCTGGGCGGCGGCAGAGAGCCCGCCGGCCGGCGCCTCGCAGAGGGTCAGCTGCTTCTTCCTGCCGTCCACCTTGAGGAGCGACACGGACTCTGAGGACTCGCTGCTGTGGACCGAACAGATCCGGACCGTCACGCGGACCTGGACGCAGACAGGAAGTCCACATCAGTGACCCGTTTATCAGGGGTTACTGACAGAGAGGTTGGAGGATCACACGATCAATCAGCCAATCAGACACCAGGATTCACCAGCATCACATCTCACTCAGTTTCCTGCCAAAAGCCTTAAAACCGCCAGCAGCCACGAACACAATCAGCAGTCTGTCTGAATGAACACATCGGGAGGGGGTAACTAAGTATGACACCCCCCCACACCGAGTGAGACACTTGGTGGTCGTTTGACGGTCGAGGGGCGCCATGTTTGTGACCCCTGCCCCCCCCCAGGGGATCAAGGATCAACTCTGGACGTCTTTTGAACCGTTTTAAGTCACAAGACGATTAAGAAATGACTTTTGTTCTTGAATGTGTCAGAGTTGATTCGGTCACTGAGCCTTTTTCCAAACCACACCGGCACTGTCCCGCCCTCTGCCGCGGACCGCTGGGACCCCTGACGGCTTCTTATTGGTCCGTCACAGAGCTGCTGAGTCGGCGCTTGGTGGCGGCGAGGAGGTCGAGCTGAAAGCCAATGACAACCTGAGATACAGCAGATTTTAAATGATGTGTCGCTGTGAGCCAGCGGAGCGAATCATCACCTCCTGAGCTGACCTGCAGTCAGCAGCCAGCTCCTGCAGGGATCCTGCTCCAGAATCAGAGGATCTTTGCTTTGGATCAGCTAATTACCCACACAGCATCATACTGGGGGGGGAGGATGCTGGTTTAGACTAGTTAGTGAGGCTGGTTGGTGAGGCTGGTTAATGAGGCTGGTTGGTGAGGCTGGTTAGTGAAGCTGGTTAGTGAGGCTGGTTAATGAGGCTGGTTGGTGATGCTGGTTAGTGAGGCAGGTTAGTGATGCTGGTTGGTGAGGCAGGTTGGTGATGCTGGTTAGTGAGGCTCGTTAGTGGTGCTGGTTAGTGGTGCTGGTTAGTGATGCTGGTTAGTGAGGCTGGTTAGTGATGCT
>NC_092029.1:327127-361739 GCF_042242105.1 Pempheris klunzingeri | reverse complement strand
TTCTGACTGAGAGATGAACTAAGATATTTGAGCCTCCAACAGGAAGCTGAACTCTTCAGTCTGAGTCCGTCCAAACACAGAGTCGTGGTCCCCAGTAGCACTTCCTGTTGTCAGAGGGGATTGTGGGAGCAGATGGAGTGAAAACATCGCTGGCGGCCATATTGTCAGAGCTCCCAGTCGCTCCGTGTTAATGCGCTCGTCTCCTGGTGGATCTCCAACTGTCGACTCCTCGCCGTCTGTTGGCAGGAAGCCTGATGATGAGTTGGAGCTTGCGTCTGATGTCTCTGACTCCACCTCATGATAACGTTGGCTGGAGACATGAGCTCCTGTTGGCTGCCTGCTGGGCCAAAATCTAACTGATGATAAAATCAGTTTGTAGTTTTGGTTTGTTTGTTCCAGGCTGAATGAATCACGGAGAAACACCTCTAGTTTAAAGGGTCACTCCCCTGTTTCTACCCATGATCCTCTCTGTCCACATCCTGGTGTCTGAGTGACTGGTAGGTAGTAAAAGTGTTGGAACTGGTCCAGTAGATCACCTCAGCCAGCAGCCACCAAACGGGCTGCAATGGCTGCAACGTGATCCTTTGGGACAACTGCACCTGATCACAGTAGGTCCACTAAAAGAGCTTGTTTGATCCACTGACAGGCTCAGAGTGTTATTCTAAGTGTGTGACAGCATCATGGAAAGGATCCCTACAGAGAGAGACCTGGAAGATCCTTTTGGTTTAACCACAAACAGCCGGTCTGTTTGTCTTATCTGACATGACCCCCTCCTGGACCCTGACCTCCTCCTGGACCCTGACCCCCTCCTGGACCCTGACCTCCTCTTGGACCCTGACCCCCTCTTGGACCCTGACCCCCTCCTGGACCCTCTTGGCGAAACCTTTCATTGATCCCTGAGGATGAATTCACGAAAGTAGAAACCAGATCTGTTGGAAATGAGTTACCGCTGATGTTTCTTTTACAGTTTCTATCTTATTTACTGTATTTTGAAGTGTTTTAATCTACTTTGTTTGCTGTTCTTCTACTTGGTGGATCTTTATTCAGTGTCGTGCAGGATCTGACCATTATTCTGAATGTTGTCGTGGCTTGAGGGTAAATGCTGCTGCTGTTGCGTTCACTGACCTGATGAAGAAGGCGGCGGCAGCAGACGGGGGCTGGCTGGTCTGGGTGGCGATGCTGTGAGCTGCTGGTTTCACGTCCTGAGTCGAACTCTTCATGGTCACATAAACTCCCTCTGAGGCTGAACCCTGACGGACAAGACACAAGGCGTTATGGTCGATATTTGGGAACATTAAAGGTTTGTGCTGCCAGACAGTAAAACCATGTATGAAATGGACAACATGTTCTTTATTTCTAAATAAAGAAGCTGATTTACTCTGGTTAATCTCTACATGCTCTAAACACTACAGTACCCATAAGCCTCTGCTGCTGTTGCCAAGGAGCCAATCAGAGGTGTAAATCACAGCACTGGTCAAGTCAAAACAGAAAATGAACTAATTAAAGTCTTAATCTTCAGCTTCGGCTCACTCTCAGTGTGAAGCTCTGTGATTGGATGTTTGTTGGTGAAATGCACCCTGGGAGCTGTAGCCTTCCTTGATATAAAGGTACTCAGATCTTCCTCACTGGGGGGCCCATAGAGCGTGGAGGACTAGTGTCTCCAGTCTGCTGAGTCAGCTATTGTCCAGTTAGCCCTGTGCTAACTTCCTGTTAGCCCAATGCTAACTTGGCAGCCAAATGTAAAAACGTTATTAGAAAATGTTGAGATTTCTTTGGTTTTGCCGTTTCCACTTGGGTTTTTTTATTCCAGAGAAAGGCCCACCATGTGTTCGGCCTCTCTTAGCACAAAGACTGGAAGGGGGGGGGTCTCCTTAGATAATTCCTTCTTTTGAAGATGACTCTGAGCTCCTGGCCTGGTGATTTGTTGCTAACTACAGATGATCGTCCTCTAACAGGGTCGAGGCGGATCCCACAGGAGACGCTGCAGCAGGACAACATGGCCGCCCTCGCCGGTGGTCCTTTGGCTTGATGCTCGATTAGCTGTGGGGGGAGGAAGAAGCTCTGGATGAGGAGGTCATTAACTAATTAGCTCTGGTCATTAGCCTCCTCGCTGGCTTCCAGACTTCCCTTTCTGCTCGATCGCTAAGTGGCTGCTCAGTCAGGAAGTGAAGCTTCCCTCCGACTCACTGGGGCAAATGGCTAATCCTGCTGGGCAGCGCTAACGACCACATCAGTCCAAATGTGATTAAGTGACAGTGAGTTTCTAATAACTGACTCTACTGTGGACTCATAGTTCACACATTGCTCCGTGTTTTTGTCATGATGAAGAGTTTTAGAGCAGAACAGGGTCAGTTTACCGTAAAGATGTAAGTTCATTAACTGAATCCTCGACCTCTCAGGTTAGAAACCGTCTAATTTTGGAGTTAGTTGTTGCATCTGTCCTCGTTCTGTCAGGACACAAGCCTTCCTCCTCCTCCTCCTCCTCCTCTCTGCTCCTGTTTTCTCAGTTGGTCTCCGGGCAGAGCTCCGTGTCCTGGTTACGGTGGATTACTGTGGTAACAGGAAGCAGTAGACGGGGGTCCATTATTCAGAGATGTGACTGGGACTAACAGGATTACAGAGAGCTGCCCGGACGTGTTTGGGTCGGATCCCATTTTACTGCAGGGAGGGAAATGGGTTAGCTGGTTAGTTTAGTGGCGTTATGGTTTGGTTTAGCTGGTTAGTTTGGTGACGTTATGGTTTGGTTTAGCTGGTTAGTTTAGTGATGTTACAGTGCCTGGTTTGGTTTCTGGGGTCATTTCGGTTGGTTTAGTTAGATGTGGTTTGTCGTGGTTACTGTTGTGTTTGGTTCAGTTGAGTTTCTGGTTTATTCTGATCTGTTTGGTTTGTTCTGGTTACATTTAGTTATATTTGGTTAAAGTAGTTTGGACTTGTGTATTTTAGAGAGAGATCCCTCCTTCTAACCCTGAAGCTGAGAGATCCCTCCTTCTAACCCTGAAGCTGAGAGATCCCTCCTTCTAACCCTGAAGCTGAGAGATCCCACCTTCTAACCCTGAAGCTGAGAGATCCCACCTTCTAACCCTGAAGCTGAGAGATCCCACCTTGTAACCCTGAAGCCGACTCCACAGAGGTTCAGTGAGGACACTGCTGGAGGTCACATGACCTGTGGTTTGTCCCCCCCACCTGTTACCTGTGTGCCCCCCGCTCACCGTGGCGTGCTGGCGTTCAGCTCTGCAGCAGGACACTCTCCACACCCCCTCCAAGTAGTGCTGAGCGTTGAGGGGGAGGGGCGTGACAGTGGCCAGCCCTTTGGCCCCGCCCCCACCCAGGTAGGTGCTCTGGACTCCGCCCCACCCCCACGGAGCCCTGCCCCACTGCTGCTCCTCATACGACCATCTCTGCTGCTTCACCGGCAGCTCATCGCCGCCCCAGCTGCTCCGTGAGGCCGGACGGGGGGGGGCAGTGGCGTTAGAAGTGGTGGTGGGCGGTGCAGTGGGGGGGGCGGGGCGGGGTGTCGTCTCCCCGCTGATGCCCAGAGCGCGGCGCAGAGCGAGACGCCTCAGCTGGTGGTAGGAGGCGCCGCAGACGTCACAGCGGGCGTCGACCGAAGCGTGGCGGCCACGGCGAGGCCACTGGAGGCGCTGGAGCTTATCGAAGAGGAAGGAGGCGTAGGCCGGGTCCTGGGGGGGGGCAGAGCGTGATTGGTCAGTTTAAAGATCATCAAACAGGAAGTGACACGATGCGTCATGAAATGAACTGCTGATGACACTTTTCACTTATTCAGCGACGGTTCCTGTTTTTGTTTCAGAGTCTGAAAATTTTGCCCTCTGACCTCTGACCTCTGACCTGTGACCTGTGACCTGTGACCTGTGACCTCTGACCTCTGACCTGTGACCTGTGACTTCTGACCTGTGACCTGTGACCTCTGATCTGTGACCTGTGACCTGTGACCTCTGACCTCTGACCTGTGACCAGTGGGGCTCAGTGTGTGGTTTAAGAAGTGAAGTACAATGTTTGAGCTAATGAAGCTAACGGACACACAGCGCTGCAGGACGTAGTCACGACTGTGCTACAACCACTGTGGAAAAATCCTCCACCACGACAAATAGTCCTGCATTCATCCTGGCGAGCTGATGTGTGTGTGTGTGTGAGAGAGAGAGAGTGTGTGTGCAGCAGTGAAAGATCCACTGAGTGATGGACTGACTGAGCCAGGGACAGAGTGAGATGAGGAGAGAGGCAGCGATAATCGAACAAACCAGAGAGAGAGAGAGAGTTAACTCCATAGAGAGTGAAGCTCTCTCGCCCCACTGGAGCTGCTCTCGTGTTCAGAATAAAACCTGACAGACGAGCTCAGCGTCAAACTGACTCCTCCACACTCGGCTGACTGAGACAAACAGGAAGTGAAGTTCGGCCCTGAGCTGTTCTCTGGACTCAAACACCACCAGAGCGCCAACACACAACGTCGGAAAATCTGTAATCAATTCCAAACCAATCAGACGAAGTGGAAGCTGGATTCACTGCAGAGAACAATGACCTTGTGGTTGTGGTTGTGTGGTTGTGGTTGTGTGGTTGTGGTTGTGGTTGTGGTTGTGGTGTGTTGTGGTTGTGGTGTGGTTGGGGTTGGGGTGTGGTTGTGTGTGTGGTTGTGGTTGTGGTTGTGGTTGTGGTGTGGTTGGGGTTGGGGTGTGGTTGTGGTGTGGTTGTGGTTGGGGTGTGGTTGTGTGTGTGGTGTGGTTGTGGTTGTGGTTGGGGTGTGGTTGTGGTTGTGGTGTGGTGTGGTGTGGTTGTGGTGTGGTTGGGGTTGGGGTGTGGTTGTGTGTGTGGTTGTGGTTGTGGTTGTGGTTGTGGTGTGGTTGGGGTTGGGGTGTGGTTGTGGTGTGGTTGGGGTTGGGGTGTGGTTGTGTGTGTGGTTGTGGTGTGTTGTGGTTGGGGTGTGGTTGTGGTGTGGTTGTGTGTGGTTGTGGTGTGGTGTGGTGTGGTTGTGGTGTGGTTGTGTGTGTGGTGTGGTTGTGGTTGGGGTGTGGTTGTGTGTGGTTGTGGTGTGGTGTGGTTGTGGTGTGGTTGGGGTTGGGGTGTGGTTGTGTGTGTGGTGTGGTTGTGGTTGTGGTTGTGGTTGTGGTTGTGGTTGTGGTTGTGGTTGTGGTTGGGGTGTGGTTGTGGTTGTGGTGTGGTGTGGTTGTGGTGTGGTTGTGTGTGTGGTGTGGTTGTGGTTGTGGTTGGGGTGTGGTTGTGTGTGGTTGTGGTGTGGTGTGGTTGTGGTGTGGTTGGGGTTGGGGTGTGGTTGTGTGTGTGGTGTGGTTGTGGTTGTGGTTGTGGTTGTGGTTGTGGTTGTGGTTGGGGTGTGGTTGTGTGTGGTTGTGGTGTGGTGTGGTTGTGGTGTGGTTGTGGTTGGGGTGTGGTTGTGTGTGTGGTTGTGGTTGTGGTTGTGTGGTTGTGGTTGTGGTTGTGGTGTGTTGTGGTTGGGGTGTGGTTGTGTGTGTGGTGTGGTTGTGGTTGTGGTGTGGTTGTGGTTGTGGTTGTGGTGTGGTTGTGGTGTGGTTGTGGTTGTGGTTGTGGTGTGGTTATGGTTGTGGTTGTGGTTGTGTGTGTGGTTGTGGTGTGGTGTGGTTGTGGTTGGGGTGTGGTTTTGTGTGTGGTTGTGGTTGTGGTGTGGTTGTGGTTGTGGTTGGGGTGTGGTTGTGGTTGTGGTGTGGTGTGGTTGTGGTTGTGGTTGTGGTGTGGTTGTGGTGTGGTTGTGGTTGTGGTTGTGGTTGTGGTGTGGTTGTGGTTGTGGTTGTGGTTGTGGTGTGGTTGTGGTTGTGGTTATGGTTGTGGTTGTGGTTGTGGTTGTGGTCGTGGTCGTGGTCGTGGTTGTGGTGTGGTTGTGGTGTGGTTGTGGTTGTGGTTGTGGTTGTGGTTGTGGTTGTGGTTGTGGTCGTGGTGTGGTGGTGTGCCGCTGACCTTCAGAGCCGAGCTGTCGGCCACGGCAGCAGCTTGTCTGTTCAGCTGTGACGTCATGATGTGGCAGCGCTGACACAGCCTCTGTAGCCCCTCCCCTTCCTCCTCCTCCTCCTCCTCCTCTTCCTCCGGCTTGCCGTAGCGGCTCAGCTCGCTGGCTGACAGCGAGCCTTCGGGGTTCGGTCGGGATGCGCAGCTCCTCACCTCATCCTCGCCGGCGGAGCGAAGGCGCTTCCTGCGTCCTGCTGGGCCCAGAGGAAGAGGAGTGTCGCCCTCCACCACCTGCAGGCAGACAGAAGCAGGCGCACCTGTTGACCTTTGACCTCGTGAACATCACAGCACACAGCTTCACATCGGTGTCTGTGGTTTGGTTTGGTTCTTCTAACCAACTAACTAACTCGTATGTCATCACCTGTCAACTAATTCTCATAGTTTTAACGATGTTCCTTTAAAACCCGCTGAGTGGACGTAGAAACGATGAGATGAAGCCAAATTCAGACACAAATCACTCTGCACTAGTTTGTGCTTCGTGTTTTATGAGTTAGAGACAGTTTGAAACACGTCAGGTCCGTTTAACTCCTCCTGTCTGTCGTTCTTTAGGTTCCCTCTAACTGACCCTCTAACTGACCCTCTAACTGACCCTCTAACTGACCCTCTAACTGACCCTCTAACTAACCCTCTAACTGACCCTCTAACTGACCCTCTAACTGACCCTCTAACTGACCCTCTAACTAACCCTCTAACTAACCCTCTAACTGACCCTCTAACTGACCCTCTAACTGACCCTCTAACTAACCCTCTAACTAACCCTCTAACTGACCCTCTAACTAACCCTCTAACTAACCCTGCTGTCGGAGGTCAAACATCCTGTCAGGAGAAACTAAGCCCCCCCCACTCCAAAAGTCTGTACGGTGGCCCTTAGAGCTCAAAGCACCTCAGTAAAACACAGAAGCTGAGCTGCTGGTTGAAGCAGAGGAGTTATGCGCTCGTCCCGAAGGTGTGAGGCAGCGAACAGCGTCAGTGCTCCACCACACTAAGACTTTGTTACTGACAGCGTCTGGATCCAGATCCTGATCCAGGAAACAGACGTCCTGCTCTCTCTGGTTGGACCGTGTCAGGACATGATCCAAACACACCTGCGGTCACTTTAGAGTCTCCAGGTCACCTGCAGCTGTCTGGACTGTGGGAGGAAGCTGGCTGAGAACATGTTTATACTGAGAAGCTCAACATCAGAGTCACTGCGCTCCATAAAGCTCTTCTTTCCTCTCTCCTCAGAGCCTTTAAACGCTGCTCCTCAGCTGGAAATGACACTTGATGTGACTCAGTGTCTCGTCTCCTCCTGATCGTCGACACGCTGCAGAGCTTCAGACGTGGAGAACGGCAGCGAAACAGTGAATCATGTTGCAGCTTCAGCACAAAACTTCACCGACAATAAACCTAAACAGCAAGTCTCCTGCATGTCGACGTGTTTCATGATCGACGATCAGACAGAGCGAGACAGGAGCATCACCTGAGGTCACAAGAACTTACCTTCAAAATAAAAGCACAGAAATACAAGTTCTCCACCCTTGGTAACAACAGAGTGCTGACTACTCTGAGTGTAGAGTGGCTCTTTCCAGCACTCATTACTTTCCTGATGAGGGTTTTCATGTGAAAGTCTTTCAGAGCTCCAGCCGACGCCTCCTGCCGTCGGTACCACACCGTCTGATACTCACCGTGTACCTCCTGTAGTCCGGCCTCTGTCCCCGAGCCGTGTTCCAGTACTGAGAGTACATCTCTGCTCACAAAACACCAAGAATTAACTTTAATAAACTCTCCGATGATTCAACGCTCCGGCTCTTCAGATGCAGCTTCAGTGTCTGACAGCGATGAAACCTCTGCTCAGTGTGTGTGTGTGTGTGTGTGTGTGTGTGTTAGTGTGTGTGTGTGTGTGTGTGTGTGTGTGTGTGTGTGTGTGTGTTAGTGTGTGTGTGTGTGTGTGTGTGTGTGTGTGTGTTAGTGTGTGAGTGTGTGTGTGTGTGTGTGTGTGTGTGTGTTTGTGTGTGTGTTTGTGTGTGTGTGTGTGTGTGTGTGTGTGTGTGTGTGTGTGAGTGTGTGTGTGTGTGTGTGTGAGGACGATGGGAGGAGAATGATGTCACTGAAGCGTGAACTTTCAGACTCCAGGATGAGAAGTGAAGATCCTCTGCTCTGACACTCAGTTACATAACTGCAGTCAGTCGATACCAAGTTAAGAAACGATGGAACACTCACACACACACACTAACCCACACACACACACACTCACACAGTCCAATAGGAATGGGGCTGATCAAAAACATCAGAGTTTAAATAGATGTTGAAAATGTTGAAAATTTTCACCTCTGACATCACACTGATGCACCTTTTAGTCTGAAGGGCACAAACACTGGACTGGACCCAGCAGACACGGGTTCAGGTCCCATTGATGGGTTGCCATGGCGGCGGCGCGCACGGTCACAGCGGCTCATGGCTCTCCATATTTGTTCATGTTTTTGTATTTATTCTGTGTTATATGTGCATCTACCGAAGCTGCCGAACACTACAGCCGTTCGGACCTACTGGACATCGGTTTCCAGCAGAGAATGACTGTCTCCAGCGACTTCCACCATACTTTCAACATCCCGGACGAGATAGCCCGACCAGTGGGATCTCCGTGGATTGTTATCGGGTCCGGCAGGCGATGCAGACGGCGGCGTGAGAGGAAGCAAAAGAGGGGCTGCAGAGCTGGGCTACTGACTAGACTAAGGAAGCAGCCACTCAAACCTCCGCTGCCGAGCCTCTACCTCACCAACGCCAGATCCATAGCAAACAAGATGGATGATCTGGAGCTACAACTGGCTGGTAATCGCTATGTTCGTGATTGCTGTGTGCTTGTTGTCACGGAGACCTGGCTGCATCCACGCATTCCTGATGCTGCGGTGCAGCTAGCAAGCCGCACGCTGCACCGCTGGGACAGAAACAGGGACTCCGGCAAGAACAGAGGTGGAGGGCTCTGCATCTATGTACATGGAGGCTGGTGTAACAACAGCACTATTATAGACAGCCACTGCTCCCCAGACCTGGAGTTCGTGTCGGTAAGATGCAGACCCTTCTTCCTGCCGAGAGAGCAAACTGTTGTCATCATTACTGCCGTCTATATACCACCGGACGCTAATGTAAACACGGCACTCTCCATACTGCTGGATACCATCAACAAGCACCAGAGGGCCCACCCTGACGGCGTCCACATTACTGCAGGGGATTTCAACGAGGCAAACCTGAAATCAGTGCTTCCAAAATTCCACCAACATGTCAGATGCCCAACTAGAGGGGAGAACACTCTGGACCATGTGTACTCCAACATCAAGCACGCTTACAGAGCAATACCCCTCCCCCATCTGGGCCAGTCAGACCACCTCTCCCTGCTCCTCACTCCAGCATACACCCCCCTCAGACGGCGAACAAAGCCCACAAAGAGACTGTACTGTCTTACATCAAGTACTGTGTTGGGAACGTCACTGTGGATAAATGTATCTGGGTGTTCCCAAACCAGAAACCTTGGATGACAAGCCAGGTCCGCATGCTCCTCCATGCCTGTGACTCAGCCTTTAGGTCAGGCGACAGTGCCCTGTACAGCACCGCTTGTGCTGACCTGAGAAGAGGCATCAGGGCTGCCAAAACAGACTACAGGAGGAAAATAGAAGACCATCTCACCAGTAACAACCCCCGGCAGGTGTGGCAAGGTATCCAGAGCATCACAAACTACAGAGGCTGTGATGCGACACCTGAAGACTCAGGTGCGATGCTGGCAGAGGAGCTGAACAGCTTCTTTGCCCGCTTCAAGACCTCAACACAGCACTCTGCTACACCACTGCAGCCCCCTCCAGCCTCCAGCACCCCCCCACTCACTCTAGAGGTGCAGGACGTCAGACGCGCATTCAGGTCAGCGAACCCCAGGAAGGCTGTGGGTCCAGATGGAGTACCTGGGAAGGTGCTCAAGGCATGCGCCCACCAGCTCTCACAGGTCTTCACTGACATTTTCAACCTGTCTCTGGAACAAGCTGTCATCCCGCCCTGCCTGAAATCGGCCACAATCATTCCGGTCCCAAAACAGTCACGTACAGCCAGCCTCAATGACTATCGTCCCATAGCTCTCACCCCTATCATCACCAAGTGCTTTGAGAGACTGGTTCTACAACACATTAAAACCTGTCTCTCTCCCTCCCTGGACCCACACCAGTTTGCCTACCGTGCAAACAGATCCACTGAGGACGCCATAGCCATCGCTCTCCATTCAGCGCTGAGCCACCTGGAACACCGGGGGAGCTATGTCAGGATGCTCTTCATTGACTTCAGCTCGGCCTTTAATACAGTAGTCCCGGACATTCTGGTCTCCAAGTTATTTAACTTGGGGCTCCCACCACCCACCCACCAAGTGAAACTTGGCCCCCACCTCTCCTCCACCCGCACTCTCAGCAACGGCTCGCCCCAGGGCTGCGTGCTGAGCCCACTACTCTACTCTCTCTACACCTTCGACTGCAGTCCCACCCACCCGGAGAACACCATTGTCAAATTTGCAGATGACACGGTGGTAGTGGGGCTGATTTCAGGGGGAAACGAGGCAGCTTACAGAGATGAAGTCCTGCAACTGGCTGAGTGGTGTTCAGTGAACAACCTTGCACTGAACATCACAAAAACCAAGGAAATCATCCTGGACTTAAGACGAAACAGCGTCGACCCCGCCCCCTTGTACATCAATGGCGAACGCATAGAGAGAGTCCAGTCCTTCAAGTTCCTCGGCGTCCACATCTCCGCAGACCTCTCCTGGACAGCGAACACCACAGCGTTGGTCAAGAAGGCCCAGCAGCGGTTACACTTCCTGAGGGTGCTCAGGAAGGAACATCTGAACACACAGCTGCTGGTGACCTTCTATCGTTCCTCAGTTGAGAGCCTGCTGACCTACGCTGTCTCAGTGTGGTACTCCAGCTGCACTGAGGCCGACAGGAAGAGACTGCAGAGGGTGGTAAACACCGCGCAGGAGATCATCGGCTGCCCTCTGCCCTCCCTGACTGACATACACAACTCCCGCTGTCTCAGCAGGGCCAGGAACATTGTTAAGGACACCACTCACCCCAGCTCCCACCTCTTCGACCTGTTGCCCTCTGGCAGGCGCTACAGGTCCATCCGTTCAAAAACAAATAGACTCAGAGACAGCTTCTTCCCCAAAGCTGTTACCTTTTTGAACTCTGATCTGCACTGATGTCACCTCATTATTGCTTTACTGCATTCCAGCACTGATGCCACTTATTTAATTATTTATTACTGTGTTTTTATACTGTGTTATACTTTTTTTTTTTTTGTGCACTTTAAGGAGCTGCCCTTTTTTAATCTCATTGTACCCAGTACAATGACAATAAAGACTTTCTATTCTATTTGACCTAACCAACCAGTTTTAGTGCCTAAACCTAACCAACCTGCTACACTTTCAGAACCTTAACCTTAACCTTAACTTTGGACCGTGACGGACCACGATGATGGCAGGAACTGGGAATGAGAACTGTGTGGAATGAAGGAATGGTTGGAGCGGATCACGTGAATCAGGTGCGTCTAACTTCATCTTCTGTGTTAGGACCACTGCCCCTGCCTGTGTCTCGGGGCAGCCCTGTCTCTCTCTGGGTGTGATTGCAGGAGTGGAGGCAGCTGTGTGGGTCACCTGCAATTAATCATCCACCTCCTGCTGCTTAAGTCTGGTTCAGGCATCCACTCTTTGCCAGTATGTCGACTCGGCTACTCCCTCCCAGACCCGCTCCAGCCCTGGCTTCAACCCCTGCTCTGCCCTGCCTGTCCTGGTTCCCGACTCCCGCCTCCAGCTTCAGAACCCTTGCTGGGCTCCAATTGCCCAGATCAGCCCCTGAAACTCGGCAGCTAAGTTTTATGAATTGTTATGTTAGCTGTCCGCCTTTAGTTAGTTTTTGCGTTCCAGCTCTCTGCCATTGGTTCTTAGTTTGTTCCCTTTTATTTTGTGAGGAGTGGCAGCCTCTGCATTTTGTATTCTCTTGGTTCTGTTTATACGGTAAATAAACCTGTGTGAACTTTGAATTTGGGTCTGTCCTGTGTCCACATTTCTCGGACTAGAGAAATGAACCCAGTGGACACAGATTCTGGTTTGGAAGTCACTCCTGACCCCTCGGTTCTCCAGGCTGTAACCAGCCAGGGGATGCTGTTGGGGCAGCATGACCAAGCCTTAACAGCTCTAACAGAGAATAATGTAGCCATGCTCAATCAGATTGGCTTGCTTACCAGACAAGTAACTGCACTTTCAACTTAGACTGCTCAGTTTAGCCCAGGTCAGTTTACAGAACCTTCTCAGTGGGTGCATTTATCATCAGCCCCCTCTGTGGCACCTGACCCAGGTCTAAATTTGGTTCAGTCACCCTTTGAGCCTTTTGTTTCAGTGCCCGAGCATTACAAGGGGGATTTGGGTATGTGCAAGGCCTTCCTTACTTAGTGTTCGGTATAGCCTACTTAATTAGTTTGCTGAGAGGTGCAGCCCTTGATTGGGCTTCAGAGGTCTGGAATGGGCATTTGGAAATCTGCAACTCGTATGAAGCCTTTACTCAGGAGATGAGTAAGGTGTTTGACCACCCAGTCCGGGGCAAGGATGCCTCTAGGCGGTTTTTTTTTAGCTGTGCCAGGGCTCTCGCAGCATGGCTGAGATGGCAGTGGAATTCAGAACCCTCGCTGCTGAGTCAGGCTGGAATGACGAGGCCCTCCAGGGAGCCTTTCTGAAAGCCCTTAATGACCCTGTAAAGGATGAGCTGGCATGGAGAGATGAGCCAAACACACTAGATGAACTTTCTCTTTCCATATGCACTGATAACAGACTCTGTGAACGCCGGAGAGAGCGGAATGCTAGTTCCCAACCACTGACAGGCAGCAGGTCAACCCTTGCCGTCCTCATCCTGCTCCACCTCCTCCAGCCTGCAAACCTACAAGCCATCCAGAACCAGAACTGGAACCAAAGCAGATCGGACAAGCCCAACTGTCACCAGAGGAGAGGGCACGTCGAAGGGAATCCAACGCCTGCCTGTATTGTGGGAAGCCCGGCCACTACCTGTCCACCTGCCCCACCCGACCAGCAAAAGAGCCGGCTCATCAGTAATCGGGGAGATACTGGTGAGCCGAACTACCTGTCCATCCCCCACACGTTTCCAGCTATCTGCCTTCCTCTTGTGGCCAACCTTTAGCCCGAGTCCACCTGAAAACAACCCCGGTCACACTTCTGCTTTCTGGTGAACCATAAAGAGACTTTACACCTCCATGTCATCGACTCCATTCACACTCCACTGGTGCTGGGATATCCATGGCTAAGGAAACACAACACCCAAATTGACTGGTCACTAGTCTTAGAGTTTATAGCTCTTAGAGTGTCTTCTGTCATGCTAATTGTCTTCTCTCTGCTCAATCTTTCCCAGTTACTGAATCTCAGGGAGTTCCTGAACCTCCTGACCTCAGTGGCGTCCCTGAGACCTATCAAGACCTTGCCCTCATGTTCAGTAAGCACCAGGCCTCGTCCTTGCCCCCTCATCGCCCATATGATTGCACTATTGATCTATTACCTGGTGCACCTCTCCCTAGCAGTTGTCTGTACAACATTTCCAGACCTGAACATGAGGCCATGGAGAAATACATCCAAGAGTCCCTCACAGCTGGGATCATCCGGCCTTCATCTTCTCCGGTGGGTGCTGGTTTCTTTTTTGTCGATAAGCTCCCTCAGGCCTTGTATTGACTTACATGGACTGAATAACATAACTGTCAAGAATAAATACCCACTGCCCCTTATCAGATCTGCTTACCACCTGGTGCGCATTTGAGAGGGCGATGAGTGGATGACAGCATTCAACACCCCACTAGGGCATTTCGAGTATTTGGTAATGCCCTTCGGCCTAACAAATGCCCCAGCAGTTTTCTAAACCTTGGTGAATGATGATTAACAGATTTGTCTTTGTATTTCTGGATGACATTTTGATTTTCTCTCAGACCCCAGAGGACCACACACAGCACGTTCATCAGGTCCTCCAGCGACTCCTGGAGAACAAGCTGTATGTTAAGGCAGAGAAATGTGATTTCCATGTCTCTTCTGTGCCCTTCTTGGGCTACATCATTGCACAGGGCCAGGTAGAGATGGACCCAGCCAAGGTTGCAGCAGTTACCAAGTGGCCCAGACCGGAGAACTGTAGAGAACTGCAAAGGTTTCTCGGCTTTGCCAACTTCTACCGTCTTTTCATTACGGATTACAGTAGGATTGCCTCACCCCTTACTGCTCTCACCTCAACTTCCATCACGTTTAGATGGACTCCGGAGGCTGAGACAGCCTTTCAGGCTTTAAAAAGACTCTTTGTTTCAGCACTTGTTCTCATCCTGCCCGGCAGTTCATAGTGGAGGTGGATGCATCGGACATTGGAGAAGGGCAGTCATGTCACAACGTTCACCCACTGACAAAATACATCCCTGTGCCTTTGTTTCCCGCAAGCTCCCCTCTACAGAAAGAAACTATGACACTGATGACCGGGAGCTTCTAGGAGTCAAACTCGCCCTGGAGGAGTGGCGTCACTGGCCGGAAGGGGCAGAGCAGCCATTTATCATTTGGACAGACCACAAGAATCTTACATCAAAACTGCCAAGAGATTAAACTCCAGGCAGGCTAGATTTAATTAATTAATTAAATTAACAACAACAACGGAACATTAAGCCTGACAGCCTCTCCAGACAGTTCTTGCTAGAGGAATCCTCCGGAGACTCAGAACCAATCCTACCATCCACTTGCTTTGTGGCTTCTCTCACCTGGGAGATTGAGCCACTCGTCCAGCAGGCCCAGGTGCAACAGCCAGATCCAGGTAACAGTCCTACTAACCTTTTATTTGTGCCAGATGCAGTCCGCTCCCAGGTGCTGCAATAGGCTCATTCCACCCTCTTTACCTGCCACCCGGAAACAGCACGGACACTTGCTGTTCTTTGCCAGAGATTCTGGTGCCCCCCATGGAGAAGGACACCTGGTCTTTCATTGCCGCCTGCTCTACATGTGCCCGGAATAAGGTCTCCACCCAGCCAAACTCAGGTCTCCTCCGTCCCTTGCCTATTCTCAGACGGCCATGGTCTCACATATCCTTGGACTTTGTAACGGGTCTGCCCCCATCTAATGGTAATAGGCTACTGTTGTCTTGACTATCATAGACAGATTTTCTCAGGCAGCCCATTTCATAGCTCTTCCCAAGCTTCCATCATGCGAGAGAGACTGCAGACATTCTAGTCTAGCAAGTATTTAGACAACATGGATTACCCTGTGATGTTGTTTCTGATAGAGGTCCCCAGTTTACCTCCCAGGTCTGGAAGGCTTTCTGTTCTGCTCTGGGGGCTACAGTTAGCCTCTCCTCAGGTCACCACCCTCAAACCAATGGTAAAACAGAATGGTTAAATCAAGAGATGGAGACTGCTCTGCGGTGTGTTGCCTCTGACAACCCTTCCTCTTGGAGTTCCCAGCTCCCCTGGGTGGAATACGCACATAACACCCTGCCTAATGCCTCATCTGGAATGTCTCCCTTCCAGTGTTCTCTTGGATATCAACCCCCTTTGTTTCCCACTCAAGAGCAGGAGATTGCTGTACCCTCAGTCCAGGCCCACATCCGCCGTTGTGAGAGAACCTGGAGACGGACTCACTCTGCCCTTGTCCGTGCCTCTGCCAAGACTCAGACCCAGGCCAATCGCCACCGTACCCCTGCCCCGAAGTACCGCTGGTCAAAAGGTTTGGCTCCATTCTAAGGACTTGCCTTTAAGAGTCGAATCTAAGAAACTCTCTCCTCACTATGTGGGACCCTTTGAAGTTGAGACTGTTGTTAACTCCTGTGCTGTTTGTCTTAAGTGCCCTACTTCTATGCGTATCGATCCAACCTTCCATGTTTCCCAGTCAGCTAGCCCCCCCCGTGCCTCCCCCTCCTCCACCCAAGATGGCGGATGACCAGCCAATATACTCTGTGCAGCAATTGCTGGATGTGCGCCATCGAGGTCGGGGTCTTCAATACCTGGTGGATTGGGAGGGATACGGTCTGGAGGAGGGTTGTTGGATCTCACACCTCTAGATATTGGATCCATCGCTTATCCGGAACTTCTATCGTCAACAACCTGACAGGCTTCTTTTAGCGCCAGGAGGCGCTCGTTGAGAGGGGGATACTGTCTAAGCTAAGTTTGTGGATTATTTTGTTAGCTGTCCGCCTTTCGTTCCAGCGCTCTGCCATTGGTTTATAGTTTGTTCCCTTTGAGTTTGTGAGGAGTGGCAGCCTCAGCATTTTATATTCTCTCGGTTCTGTTTATATGGTAAATAAACCTGTGTGAACTTTGAATTTGGGTGAGTCCTGTGTCCACATTTTGGGTTCTCGCCCTAGCTGTGACGTTCTGTCAGTGATGTCATCAGGACCGGACTCTGAGGCATGAAACCAAACGCTCGACTCAACACAGAGGAGTTCAAACAGTATTTAATGAAAGTTGTCATTTGAAAAATACAACAGAAAATCACTTAAAGAAGAAAAGTTTCACTGAAACACAAGAATGCAAAGAACTCAAAGTCCAGAGGAAAATACAGCTGAAAGCTCTAACAAAAACACAGGGACCTGACTGAGCGCTGACTCTTTGACACGAAGGACAAGACGAACTGACACAGGACGAAGGGAGACGAGGACTAAATCTACACACACAGGTAAGTGAACACAGGTGAAGCTCTCAGAATCAGAATTCTTTTATTGTCATTGAGCACGAAGCGCAACGAAATTGAAATAAAAGCAGCAGCTCTCATTGACAGTGCAAAAAACAACGTAGAGGTGCAAAGAGGCAGAATGTGCAATATAATAAAAAAAGAGATTAAATTAAATAGACTACATGTTCATGGGGGGGTAGGGGTATTTACACTGGAAGGAATAAAGAATATATACAAATATATATATATATAGGTGAAGTGAACTCAGTCAAACAGGAAGTCAGAGACAGGAGAAAGATTGATCTAAAGAAAGCACTTCACATGATCTATGAGCTGATAAATGTGTAGAACATGATTGATCGGCACATGTGTAGGTGTTTTCTGTGTATCGGGGCTCACTGACGACTCTCAGGTGTTATTTTGTGCACATGTGTAATAATTGTTTGTCAGATCTGAGATTCTCAACAACCGTCGACTAAACGGAGCAACGTTTGTAAAACCTTTAACAAACTTTCCACTTTGATCAGTTCAAATCAATAATCATGATTACTGATAAAGTCCTTTCTGTTGGTTCAGGCTCTTTGTAGAGCTCAGTCAGGCTCTGCTGCAGCTGACTGTTCAGGATCTGTTCAGAAGAGGTCGACCAGCGTGTTAGACAGCACGTGGTGTTTGGTCACTTTCAAAACGTGGAAGTTAACATGTGATGAACTGGAGCCCTTCGACTGTTTCTAGTGATAAACTGCTGCAGCCGTCAGCAGAAAACTGTGACAGTGAACATCAAAGTCCAGAATTCAGCTCTGAGGAGAAAACCTGACGTTAAAAAAAGACCGACTGAGTGAAGACTCGTCCACCACCAACATCTAACTCTCAGGACTGGAAGTCATCTTCGTCCTGCAGAGAACTCAGAGACACTGAGGAGCCATGAGACCAGGACCTGAACCAGAACCCAGCATACAGAGGCTCAGTGAAGGTGGTCCTGAAGGTGTGGAGGTGGATCAGAGAGTCAGAGGAGACTCTGTAGAAGGACAGAGAGCCGGCAGGACAGTCCAAGTACACTGCTACTGTACCAGAGGAGGAGGAGGAGGAGGAGGAGGAGGAGGAGGTGGTGATGGTTGTTTCTTTGTTATTGTGCCTGACAGAGTAACCAAGACCTGAACAGCTCAGAATCCAGCACTGATCATTTAATCCAAACACACAGTCCTTAGTGTTTCCCCTCCTCTTGATTCCTCTGTAACTCACAGCTACACTCACCCCTCCTCTCCACTCCACCTCCCAGTAGCAGCGACCAGTCAGACCTTCTCTGCACAGCAGCTGATTACAGTTCTTGAATCTCTCTGGATGATCAGGATATGGCTGCAGCTCCTTTACCCGTGTCACTGTCCTGTTGTTGTCAGACAGTTTAAGCTTTCTGCTCACTGTGTTTGTGTCCACTGAGAGTTCACAGGAATCTGATGGAGAGAGGAAGACACATATTGACTCTCAGCTCTTCAGACGTTTGGTTGGTGGCCCGATGCTTCAGAGTGCAACGCCTGAGGTACGTCAGGTACGTCAGGGCTCCGCGCTGCAGTCAGCAGCAGTGAATATGTCTGGTTAGACTTTCTAAAGGAATCTGAGCTGAGAAACATTTCACATTTCACGGGTGCTTTTCATCACGCTAACAAGTCTCTTCCTCGCCTCCTTCTTCAGAAGCAGAAGTTCACAGACTGAGAAGCATCCCATGAAATCTGGACACGGACTAAAGGATGAAGTCAGGTGACCTTCGTTGTCATGGTAACAATAATAAAGACGTGGTGAATGAAGCACGCCGCGTACATAACTCAAAGAGAAGTTCACTGTCAGTCACACCTGTCCGACATCCTCCCTACAGGGACTTTTCCCTTCTTTAAACCACGTCACCTGACTTCAACAGCGTGTCCAAACTTTACGCTGGAAGGACCAACCTGCTGCTGGGGGGGAACCTGAGGCGTCATAGTTTGAAGTGCAGGGCCACTGACCAAACGTCAGTATTAGACGAGCTGGAATCGAGAACGGACTGAAAGACTCAACACAGCAGCAGTTTATCATCAGACTCCTGCAGGCTGATGTTCGTCTTGTGCAGAGTTTAATGAGACGCAGTAATGTTCAAATGAATAAATGCCACAACTACCATCTTTGTGTTTAAAGACAAACTGACTGAGCTGCTTTGCCATCATTAGTCAGAGTGAGTCCACACTTACACTTCCTCAGACCAGGTCTTAGCCACTGCTCCCCACCATGGTCCACCCTGCAGGAACAAACACAGTCACAAGGATTGTCTGTCCAACATGAGTCCAAACTGCTGTTCAACATGAAGCAGAGTTCCTCAGTTTGCCAGAACAGACTGTGTTGTTTGTCTCCACGATGGTCTCACAGAGAAGAAGATCACAGTTCACAGATCATCTCAGCAGCACATTTCTATGTTTCAGAGGCTCTGAGGACAGACAGCAGTGTGGTGTGCACACTGGAAAGCCTTCGTGTGAAACTTTGAGCTGAATAAACTAAACATGACGTGATCTCAATAAAAACTGAATGTCAAGGTGAAAATCAGAGCAAAGTGTTGAAGGTTTGAAAAAAGGCACCTAGAAGTTGTTTCACTGAGCAGAAATCATTTGTTCCCTAACTCAGGTCTCCTCGCTCCTCTGAACAGGATCAGGAGAAATGAGACGTCCTTCATGATGACAAGAAACACCTGCAGTGCGTGAGCTCTGTTCATACCTGAGAGTGTCCAGTCTCCACTGTGGATCTTCCAGTCCAGCAGACAGCAGCTTCACTCCTGAGTCTCCTGGATGGTTGTAGCTCAGGTCCAGCTCTCTCAGATGGGAGGGGTTGGAGCTCAGAGCTGAGGCCAGAGCAGCACAGCCTTCCTCAGTGACCAGACAGCCTGACAGCCTGGAATCAGGAAAACATCATAAATTCAGTGTGTTAGGAAATCATGTCTGCAGGGAAGTGAACTGAAAATGGCCTGAAGCCAGATGTGCAGGATTTAGAAGATCAACTGTTCAAGTAGCAGCTGAATCCTGACCTGAGAGTCTTCAGTGTGCAGTGTGGACTCCCCAGTCCAGAAGACAGGATCTTCAGTCCTGAATCCTTCAGGTCGTTGTTACTCAGGTCCAGCTCTGTCAGACTGGAGGACTGGGAGCTGAGAACTGAGGACAGAGCTGCACAGCTTCTCTCTGAGAGGTTACAGCCACTCAGCCTGAGGAAGAGACAGTGATAAACACAATGGTAGACTTTCTTCTTTATGAAATATAAAGACTAGAAATGAATATATCCAGTGATCCATCCACCTACAGAGCTTTGCTGGAGGTTCTGACCACTGGCAGCAGCCTCAGAAGAGCCTCCTCTGAAGCAGAGTATTTCTTCAGCTCAAACACGTCCAGATCTTCTTCTGATGACAGTAAGATGAAGACCAGAGCTGACCACTGAGCAGGAGACAGTTTATCTGTGGAGAGACTTCCTGATCTCAGGGACTGTTGGATCTCCTCCACTAGAGAACGATCATTCAGTTCATTCAGACAGTGGAGCAGGTTGATGCTTCTCTCTGGAGACAGATCCTCACTGATCTTCTCCTTTATGTACCTGATTGTTTCCTGATTGGTCTCTGAGCTACTTCCTGTCTGAGTCAGCAGACCTCGTAGGAGCTTCTGATTGGTCTGCAGTGAAAGACCCAACAGGAAGCGGAGGAACAAATCCAGGTGTCCATTTGAACTCTGTAGGGCCTTGTCCACAGCACTCTGGTGGAGATGTTTCACTTTTGTTTTACCTCCTAATATTTTAGACAACTTGGATGCTGACTGTTCTTCTGACATCAGATTGACTCCAGATTTGATGAAGGTCAGATGGACATGAAGAGCAGCCAGAAACTCCTGAACGCTCAGGTGGACGAAGCAGAACACCTTGTCCTGGTACAGTCCGCTCTCCTCTCTGAAGGTCTGAGTGAACACTCCTGAGTACTTAGAGGCTTCTCTGATATCGGTGCCGCACTCTGTCAGGTCTGATTCATAGAAGATCAGGTTCCCTTTCTGCAGCTGCTCAAACGCCAGTTTTCCCAGAGACTCGATCATCTTCCTGCTCTCTGGACTCCAGTGTGGATCTGTCTCAGATCTTCTATCATACTTGATGTTCTTCAGTTTGGTCTGAACCACCAGGAAGTGGATGTACATCTCAGTCAGGGTCTTGGGCAGCTCTCCTCCCTTTGGGTTCTTCAGTAGAACTTCCAGAACATTAGCAGTGATCCAGCAGAAGACTGGGATGTGGCACATGATGTGGAGGCTTTGGGACGTCTTGATGTGGGAGATGATTCTGTCGGCCTGCTCCTCATCTCTGAACCTCTTCCTGAAGTACTCCTCCTTCTGAGGGTCGGTGAACCCTCTGACCTCTGTCACCATGCCAACACACTCAGCAGGGATCTGATTGGCTGCTGCAGGTCGTGTGGTTATCCAGAGGCGAGCAGAGGGAAGCAGATTTCCCCTGATGAGGTTTGTCAGCAGCACATCCACTGAGGTGGACTCTGTCACATCAGTCAGGGTCTTGTTGTTGAGGAAGTCCAGAGGAAGTCGACACTCGTCCAGACCGTCGAAGATGAAGACGACCTGGAACTCTTCAAACCTGCAGATTCCTGCGTCTTTGGTTTCACTAAAGAATCGATGAACAAGTTCCACCAAGCTGCACTTTTCCTCTTTCAGCACATTCAGCTGTCTGAAGGTGAAAGGAAACATGAACTGTATGTCCTGGTTGACTTTGTCTTCAGCCCAGTCCAGAGTGAACTTCTGCGTTAAGACTGTTTTCCCGATGCCGGCCACTCCCTTTGTCATCACTGTTCTGATTGGTTCCTCTCTTCCAGGTGGGGCTTTGAAGACGTCCTCACATCTGATGGTTGTTTCTGGTCTGTCTGGTTTCCTGGAAGCTGCTTCAATCTGTCTGACCTCATGTTCATCATTGACCTCTGCAGCCCCCCCCTCTGTGATGTGGAGCTCTGTGTAGATCTGGTTCAGCAGCGTTGGGTTTCCTGCTGTAGCGACGCCCTCAAACACACTCTGGAACCTCTTCTTCAGGGTAGACTTGAGTTCACGTCGACAAACTGCAGCAACAGTTCCTGCATGACCAAAGAAGACATGTGATTAATAAGTGGACGCTACAATCGGTCTGATGAGCCTGAACTTTATTTCCTCCATGAAATCTCTTGATCACATCAGCTGCGAAGAGTTTCTGACTGTTTACAGAAGAATTCAGAGATGTGGTGCAGATGTGAGCATCATATTAGCAGCACAGGTTGGAAATGTAAACTCGGCCATGTTGCCTCCACTTCCTCCCTCCATCATGTTGAATCTGTTAAAATCCTCTTACTGCTCTGCAGACGCTCAGCCAGCTCCTTCTGCTTCATCCTCCTCAGGAAGTCCACAGTGATCCTCAGAAATGCCTCTCTGCTGCTCCTCTGCTCTTCATCCTCACCGTCCAGCTCCTCCTCATCCTCCCTCTGACTCTCTGAGCATTCTGGGTAATCTGGACTCAGGACTCTGTGGATCTTCTTCAGCTTGTTCCTCACAAACCTGACGATGTTTTCCTCCAGCAGCTGTAAGAGAATAAAATGTGAAGTTGAGCATCAGATGCTCAGTGACAGACTGAAGCCTGCTGGTCTGCAGGGGGCAGCAGGGAGTCGGATCAGGATGCTGCTGCACTCTTTAGTCTGTGGCTGCTGGATTTAGCAGCAGCAGCTGAGCCTGAACATTCACACACCGTCAATATGGAGTCCAGGTGTATCTGAGGCTGCTCGGTAGATGGACCGCTGGGAACCTCGAAGCTCTGCTGAGGAACTCTGAGGAGCAAACAGACACACAGTCATCAGGAACCATGGAAGCAGCTCAGGATTTCTGCATGTTTGTGTCATGAAATCAGAACCTAGTGCCTGTCTGAGAGATGATACTCATGACAGTAAGGAACTGCTGCATTTGATCTGTTACCTCTGTTCAGATTTAAATTCAATAGGTTCCAACATAGACGAGTCGCTCTTCATGGACACACAGCTGGTTACAGGAGACTCTGGTTTCTGGTGGATCCTGATGGAAATAGAGAACTGGTCAAACACATGTAGATTGCAGCAGAAACCCTGAAGACTGTGGACAGAGGATGAGGTCTTTGGTCATGTGGTGAGGAGTCTGGGTGTCATCCTCGACAGCACACTTTCTTTCACCTCACATATTAACAACATAACCCGGTCAGCCTACTTCCACCTCCGTAACATCAACCGCCTGCGCCCCTCCCTCACCCCTCACTCCACCGCCATTCTGGTTCACAGCTTAGTCACTTCCCGACTTGACTACTGTAACTCCCTTCTGTTCGGTCTCCCCCAAAAAACCCTCCATAAGCTTCAACTGGTCCAGAACTCAGCAGCTCGTATCATCTCTAGGATACCTTCCACTCATCACATCACACCCGTCCTGCAACAGCTTCACTGGCTCCCCATCACCTATCGCATTCAATATAAAGTCCTGCTTCACACATACAAAGTCATCCACAGCCTCGCCCCTCCATACCTCTCTGACCTCATCCACGTATCTGCACCTGCCCGCACCCTCCGATCCTCCTCCTCTGTCCATCTCTCTGTTCCCTCTGCTCGCCTTGTCACCATGGGGGACCGAGCATTCAGCCGCTCGGCTCCCCAGTTATGGAACTCACTCCCCCCTGACCTCCGCAACACCGACTCCTTATTACTCTTCAAATTCAGACTCAAAACCCATCTCTTCACACTTTCCTACTCTCTCTGATTCATTTTGCACTGCTACTGTATTTTATTGCTTGTTTTATACCTGTTTTATTTATCATATTGTATGTTTTGTATTCTGTACGGCGACCTTGTGAGCCTTGAAAGGCGCCCTAAAAATAAAATGTATTATTATTATTATTATTATGTTGGTCCTAAATGGTGTCAAACCTGCGTCTAAAACCTGTTTGTGAATCTTATAGGACGGTTCCAGGTCATCACAGCTTTCCAAACAGTTCCTTCCTGAAATGTGGGACCACTTTGAGATTCACACTGACTTCAGCAAGTGTGGTTTGGAGTTAATGTTGAAATGTTGGTCTCACCTCTGAGCTTGGGTCCGGCCGTCATGGGCCCCCCACAGGGAGCTCTTAGAGGGGGGGGCTCCCTCCTCTGTGTCCTCGCATTGATCCATAGCAGAGCCTCCACCTTCACACACTCACAGCACTTCTGGATTCTACCAGCAGATGGCAGACACGACTTCAGATTTCCACCAGGAACTGTACCGAGCAGGTGACTTCAGATCCACATCAGCCTCAGAGTCTTCCTCGCTTCACCTGTGGAGGAAACACACAGAGAGAAACTGCTGCTGATCCTCCTTCATCAGTCCCTCATCATCAGCATGAGGACGCCGTCACGCTTTCAGAGCAGCAGTCAAAGTCTGGAAACATGAACCTGACAGTCAACCAGCGGAGCCAGAGACCAGAAACCAGAGTTCAGCTCCACTTCTGGTTGTCTGTCCAACAGGAAGTGTCTCCAGATCCAGATCTAAGACATCTTAACGTCTCCTTCACCAAAATAACCGACTTTCAACCCAAAGTGAACCCAGAGAACTGAACAAAAGCAGAAGGAGGTGTGGAGTCACTGTATTATGGAAATGCAGGGTTGTACTATGAGACCAAAGTGTAGTGAGTCTTTCTGAGATATTTCCACACGGAGGTGTGCATGTCATGTTCAGGGACTGTTTGAAAAGGCAGACGTCTCTCTGACTCTGAGACTGGACTTTGATTTATTGATCAATGAAAGCTCAGTGAGCTCAGAGACCCAACATGTATCTCAGATGATAAACCACTGCTTACACAGGAAGGTGATCCTGTGATACGTTCTGTCTTTGATCATATCAGACAGCAAAGAAAGAAACTCAGGAGTTTCCTTCATGTCCTTGTCAGGTCTTGTTTGAATCAACGACAGGACACGTTGTTGAAGCACATGACGGCTGGAGGTCGGAGGTCAGGTCGATGGGGCCACAAACAAGGTTTCCTTTTCCTGTTTCTGAGCCAGGACCAGCATGAACCTTCAGCAACCTTCACCAGCAGCTGAGACCCCAAAGAGAAGCATGAAACACCTTTAGCGCTGCTGCAGAGGCTGAGAAATGACTTGGTCCCGATCAGGAAGGTTAAATGAGTCCTTAACAGGATCTATGTGATGCTGTCACGTGTCTCTGAAAACATCAGCTGCTGCGATCAGAACAAATATTCCTGTGATTTTAGGAGGTCGTAACAGGATCATTACAGCTTCTGTACATCATGTGTTTATGTCCTGTGATGTCTTCTTAACTTCATCCTGGTTCTTCCTCTGATCGTTAGTAAGTGATGGAAGATGAGGACGTCAGAGGATTTTATGGTTGAAACAACAGAATTAATAACATTATCTATTGATGTATTGATCACAGAATGAGCGATCAGGTAAAGTGTGTTTGAACACAAACTACAGACAGACAAAGACAGAGTTCACTGTTTGATCCACTTTATATCTGGAACTTTGGTTTGCTGTTAATGTTCAGGATTCATGTACGTTCAGGATGAAGATGTTGTTGGTTTGGAGCTTTGGACATTTTTATTCATCACTATCTCTTACTGGAACATATTTTATGGCTTTTTATTGCCTTTTAATCACAAAGTACATCGACCAGGATACAACTTCTGAACTCCCCTCAATAAATGTGTCGCACTGGTCATAGAATCAGTGTCTACTAAATATGGAAACCTTTGACCTTTGGTGCTGCTGCCAAACTGTCTAATAATCAAACTGAGGGCTCAGGCAGCAGAGCAAGTTAAAACAGCCTTAAAGCAGCATGAAACAGGGGAGAGACTCCAAAGTAAAATGCCAACAGAGCAGGCTCCACTCCTTCAACAGAAACCTGTCAGACCAACATGTCCGACTGTTCCTCCAGAAACACTGAACACCACAGCCCTTCGCATCGAATGCCACACATGAAGTGCACAGATGCCAGTCAGGACAGTGAAATCAGTGTGACAGACGGATGAGTGAAGAACACTGTGTTCACTGAACCAGAAAGCAGAGACGTTAACATGTCTAAACACTTGGAGGTTACATCAGCGTCACATGACGCTCAAACGCAGAGCAATTCATGTCGACCTGTAAATCTAGATTTGTGCTTCCAGAAATGTCGCACTTAATTTATTTGTGTTGTACGTGGCACTAAAACAGTGTCATCACATCTGAGGATGACACACTGGCTGTGAACCAGAGACTCGGACACAGCTAAAGATCTTCTCTCCCTTCCCGGAGCCTCGTCCTTCCTCGTCTTCTCTGGTGTTTCCTTCATTCCACCAAAGCAGCACAACACATCAGCCCCCCACCTCCTCTACTGTTCCCAGATCAGTTCAACAGACATGATGAAAAGTGTCGGTCACATTACCTTCTGACTCTGGAAATCATCTGGAGGAGGCTGAGGAGTGAAGGTGGAAATAATCAGCAGCTTCAACCAGACAAAGACCAAACATGAAGTCACAGCAGGTTTTCAGACGTCCCGTCTCAGCTCTGTGGAAGCAAATGTGATCACAGAGCACCTCTGACCTTCGGACCCTGGAGCAAATTAAACATTAATGGACAATATGAAAGCTCCTCCTGGATCATAAAGGTCTGATGATACACTGTTATCCTCAGTGCCTTTTATTTTACAGCAAGGGCCATTTAGTACTGCTGCCTGGTGGGTCTCTGTGACATGAGCAACATCAGATCTAACACACACACACACACACACACACTCACACAAGTGGGGGCATTGTGTGTTTGCTGACAGTGTTAATACACAACAACCATACGATAGATACAGAAACATCACAGACACTGATGTTTGAGTACATTTGGTTTTAATGAGGAACAGAACAGAACATACGACACACACACACACACACACACACACCTGTAACCACAGTCATAGAAAGACAGACAGAACATTTGTCTCTACTGACATCAGACCAGGTAAACAGGAGGTGCAGGACAGGTACGAGCCTGACTGTTAGTGGTCGACTGAGTGAGGAATGTGGTGTGCAGGGTGGCCCAGTGGTTAAAGGAAAGTCACAGGTTCAAGTCCCAGCGTGCCCACAGACAGGCTGGTAAAACACATCTAGTCGTTTGTTAAAAGCTTCTCAGAAAACACACGTTAACTCAGACGACTTGTCAGGAAACAAACAATGAACAAAGGAAATAAAATGTTCAAATGAACTCGACATGAATCAGAAAAACTAAAAAGGCACAAATGCATAAAAACGTCCTCTGATGGATAATCAATAAATGAATCTGGATTTGTACTCTGAGGGTAAATGAGTTCAGATCACAGCTTTATCACTTCTCATGAATAAACTCTGCTGCTGGAAGAGAAAGATATTTATTAGTTTGCTGCTTTTTGGAAGTTATTTACTGCGCTCAGAATTTATTTTGAGTTTTTTAAATCATCCGTTCATTTCTTTTTCTCCGTGTTGATCAGGTTTGGTCTGAATGGCGACACTACCCTAACCCTAACAGCTAACAGCTGCAGGGACACATCACCTGTGACCAGACCGACCCCTTCGTCTACAGACGACCCCTTCACTCTTCATGTAGTGACGACCAATTCCTAAAATCTCTTTTCTTCGCAGAGAACGGCGAACTGAAGCTGTGCAACACAACAAGATCCTGTACAAAAAGGTGCTTTTCACAAATATCCTGACTGGAGATGGTTTATGAAGATATTTACACATTTCTAAATTTGTATCTACAAAAGAGAGCCAGAGAGGACTCTGGGAAAAGATCAGGTAATCTCTAGGAAGTTGTCTTTGGATCTTCAGATAACGAGACAAATGTCGTCACGTTTTCTAATTTAACTTAATATATGTGTGTGTGTGTATGTGTGTGTACTTATACATGTTATCATTAAATTACGTAACCACAGGAATTTGGGTAGTTTTATAAACAGGACAGGAGGGAAGCAGAAATCGTCCCCAGTAACAGCCTGATGCCATCTGCTGTAGGATGATTCATAGTTTTAGTTGAGAAAACTCGTGTTCACTACTTTGAGAGTTCAGACATGACATCTTGTTCATATATCTTTGAGAGGTTACAAATGACCATGGCAGGTTTTATTGAAAGTTTTATGGAGCTCTTTATTCAGCTCAGGCTCTGAAACTTCTCTCTCAGATTCTTCACGATGCTCTGCTGTCCGCCCTCCGTCCTCTCTCCGCCGATTGAGCTTCTTTTCTGGGACTTGTTGTCTTGATCGGTCGAGGACGCTGCTGTGCCGTGGAGCTCTTGAGGCCTCGCTGGCTCAGTTTTGCTTTTGCCTTCCTCCCTCTGTTTATATTCGTCAGACTCCTGATAGGCCCGGCAGCGGTCGATGACAGCCATGATGGAGATCTTCTCCCTGCTGGTCGGTGAGCGGATCTGGATATAGTTGTCATCCCCGTCTCCTCCTTCTTTGGATTCTTTGTCTGTTTTCGCAGCCTCTGACTCAGGAAGCTTCTCCATGATGATGATCTTGTGTTCGGGGTCGTTCGATAGTGGCGCCTCGGCTGAAACGTAGTAACCGTCGTAGTTTCCTTTAGCGACTTTGTCCTGGAGCTTCTGCAGCTCAGTCATTTGTGCTCCGCTGAGCCGAGGGTCCAGAGAATTGGCTCTGTGAAGACGTTTGCGACGTTCCTCTCTGCTGGCATCCCGGCTACCGTGAGGTTTGTACGAAGGAACCTCTGCAGAAGCTCCGTCATCAGGGAGGAGGCTGGAGGAGCAGCTGGAGTGCCTCCTCAGACTGCAGTCAAACATCTGCTCAGGGCTCCGGCCCACAGGATTCTTCTGGGAGGGGCCGTGGTCGGAGTATTTGGAGCAGAGTTCTTGGACGTCGGGCCAGTTGAAGCACTCGGTGGGAGGAGGAGGACTAAGGGGACTCAGGGGGCTGCGGGAGCGAACCCGGCCTGGGGACACCACCCTCGAGCTGCCCACGGAGCTGCAGGTGGTGCCGCGGGTCGGACACTGGATCTGGTCTGTGGGACTCAGAGGGAGAGAGGCTGCCTGGTTATGAGAGACCAGCGGCAGAGTCAAGTTGGGTTTACCTGCAAAACATGAAACACACTTATGGTTTTTACATCGTCTTATACGAGTCATTCGTGAGGACAAAGGACATACAAATATCTGAGCTGTTACTTCGAACTTTAACCTGACAAGAGACAAACAGGAATGTAAAGGTGAGCTCAACATACCTGAAGTCTCCCTCTCCTCCACCACGCTGGGTAAGCTCTTCTTGACGATCAGCAGGCCCTGACTTCGCTGCCGGACCACTGGTTTGGTCGTTTTGATTCGCTGGCTGTACTGACGGGCCAGATGGAGGACTTTGCTCTTGGCCTTGTCTACATCGTCCAGCTGATTTGAGTCCTCGCTGGGTCTTTCCCCCTCAGCCTCCGCCTTCAGCTGGACAACCCGAGGAACTGGCATCCTGAGCAGGACGGCCTCTTCCCCAAACACCTTCAGGGCGTCCTTCAGACTTCCTGTCCGATTCACAGCAGAGGCTTTGTGCTTGAGGGGTGAGGGGCTTGTGGATTCCTCCGTGATGGCGCTGAGGTCAGACGCTCCACTCTCTTGGTCACAGCTCTTGTTTGGGATCTTTGTTGTGTCAGAGAGGTCGACGTTGGTCATTCTGGGGTTTCTTGGAGTTTCTCGAGCTCGTTCTCGCCCTCTGTCTTCACTTTGAGATCTGGTGATCTCCTGCTCCATTGTCTGCCAGATCTTGATCATTTCGGACGAAGGCCTGAACTCTTCATCTTCAAACAGATTGTCCTGCAAGCTTTGAGACCTGGACCTCTGGCTTTCACCTGAATCTTCTTGGTCTGTGCTTCTCTGATCAGACTTCAGAGAGTCCATAGAGTCACTAAAGACCACGTGGCCTTGGGTATCTGTCTCCAGGTCCAGACTGGAGGACGTGGTCGAGATGGTGGGATTCGTCTGGACGGCCTCAACCTTTGGGATGCTGTTCAACCGGCTGACTGAGCTCCTCACCAGCCCAGTCGGGATGTATGTCAGACTCTCTCTGCGCTGGATGCTGAAGGTGGCGTCCTGGGTCTCTGCGTTCTCATAGTAACTCTTGATTTTGCCGATGAGCAGCTGGTCCTGCTTGGACAGGGTGGAGTCCCGTCGCCGCCGCATGCTTCGGTCAGCGTCAAAGAGGCTGTCGTCCCGAGGAGACAGCAGGGTCAGATCTGTCCCGCCGAAGGTCTCTGCAGCATCAGAACAGATGCTGTTGAGCCGGAAAGGCCGGTCGGCAGGTTCGGCGCTGAGGCTGAGGCTGCTGCCGGTCCTGCTGGGTAGCCGCGGTGAAGCGCAGCCGAGGGAGCGGCTGTCGTCCTGGACCAGGCTGCTTCGTTTGATGCTGTTGGAGAAGTGCTGAGCGATGGCGCTGGCTTTGTCCAGAACAGAGGAGGGAAGGATGCTGGTGGCTTCCCCCTCTTTCTCTGGTGCCCCCTTCACATCCTCCTCATCCTCGGAGGATTCACCACTACTCAGGGTCTTTGAATCTGAATCAGGTGTAGCAGAGGACGGTTGCTCTGTGGACTCTGGATCTCTTTCAGATTTCAGTTCTTCTGACCTCTGAGGAGATACAGAGATCCTGGGAGGAGCAGTGGACCGGCTGTCTGGATCAGGGGAGGATTCTGGTTTAAGGTTTTCAGACCCTGATGTCTTCTCCTGTGTGGAGCGCTGGAGAGGAAGAAAATCAAAATCACAAGACAAATAATTAGACAATATTTTCTGATTAGTCCCAGTAGTGTGTCGTGTAGAGAGTGTAGAAAATAAACTCCAGGAACAGAAAGATGAGTGAGAGGGAGATTTTACTGAGCTACAGACTCCAGGGGGACAGAGACGGGTCAGGAAGTGACATCATCCTGAAGGTATCGAACCTGCGATTTGTCCACTGGGCTGTTCATTTACCTGCTCACAGGTGGGTTCAGCTCCACCTAGCTCATCTCCAGGAAGTCGTCCATTTTCTTTGCTGCAGCCGTTAGAAGAGACGGCGCCCCCCTCTGCCTCCTTCAGCACAAGACAAACGGGACAATATCTTTAATATCAGCTGATCAAAAATACATTTGGAGAATGAATAATGTCATATCATCAAGTCAAGGCCAAATAACAACCAAACAAAAACACTGCACACTCCTTTTTAAAGGGTCACTTCACCACAGAACTACACCAGGATTTGTTAGGGTCTTGGGTTGGAGGAATAAAGTCAATCGAGACAAATATCTCTGTAAGATTAGAAAACGATTAGAAGCCACCCGGGGGAAGCAGGAAAATGTGTTTTTCTATTGTGTGAACTGAGCCTTTATTACAGACTGAATGAACGGCTGTCAGTGATGAATCCTGTGCAGCAGCTTTGTGAATTTCATCATCAGCTTCCCACCACACACAGACCCACTCATGGATCAGTGGAACCACACATGCAAAGAGACGGAGCGACACGGCAACCAAACACCTGCCCACAGTTCAGCCCCTCGGCAGCGACGCAGCATCGAACCAGCGGCTGCAGACGCTGCAGGTCAGATGTGGGCGAAGCTCCATGAAAGCAAAACATAAATGGAGTGATGTAAAAAGCAGTTGTGTTTCTAAAGGCACCTTTTAATTTGTAGGAGCTACATTAAATATATCAACATCAGTTATCAGTTTAGAATATTCAGCATGTTGAAGGTTTAATGTCTTCAGTCCAGCTGTCGTTTAGCGTGTTGACCCTGAACATGAAGCTCAGCGGATGTTAGTTCCACACGTGAAGCTCATGCAGCAGATAGCTGAGAGCTCCAGAATGGCGGTAAGCTATCGATGAGCGGAGCGAGGAGTGCTGTTATCCGTGACTTTAGTATGTTATGGAGGTGGAGCAGGGCAGGCGGAGGGCGATGTTGGAGGGAGCGTGGGGAAGAAGACCCGGCAGGCAGCAGAAAGCCTCACCGTCACCATGGTAACTCCGGCAGAGAGCAGAACCTGCGCCCTGAGGTGCCAGCAGGAGATGGCGGCCAGCACGGAGCTGGCGAAGTCTTCTACCTGGTCGTCCTCCAGCAGAATCTCATCCGGCTCACTGCCCTCTGCCTGTGTCTGATGAGACCACTGAGGAGTCAACCTCCCCTCCTCTTCCTCACTGCAGATGAGTCGCTCCAGTGAGTCCTTCCTGCCCCCATGCTCCTCCTCCTCCTCCTCCTCACCCTTCTCGGCGGCTCGGTCAGTCTCAGACTCTCCCCGGTGAGCGGCCGGCTGCAGAGGGTCCCTGGGTAACACCCCCTCACTGTCTGAGTGCTGCAGGACGTCACACACTCATCGGTTCCTGCTCCTGTTTCCCACCCCAAGAGTTTTCTAGGACTAATGTAGTCTCAGAGGATGAACCCCTGGATGTTCAGACAGCAGCTCCTGTCTGCAGAGGATGAACCCCTGGATGTTCAGACAGCAGCTCCTGTCTGCAGAGGATGAACCCCTGGATGTTCAGACTGTCAGTGGGTCACTGAGAGACTGAAGGAACCTTAAAAACAGACAGGTTCTCTATGAGGTTCTGCAGCCTCTGTTTTCTGGAACTTTATTCTGGAGGGACGTCACATGATGACATCCTCTGGAGGAGGAAGTTACTCTGAAGGATTCAACATGAGCTCCACGTCTGTGGGGTCATGATTGACTGAATTATGAGTCTTTCCTGCCTGTAAACAGTCCAAATGTTTAATGAACAGCTTGTTTCTTACCTTTAAAATGGCTGTGATCACCAGCAGCAGAGGAAGAGGAGCAGACATGACAAAGGGTTAAACACAGACAGACAAAAAGACAGCAGGTCAGTTCATAACGTATCAACATATTCAACACGAGTTAGTGTTTTCACTGACGGCTGAGACAGGAAGCTGCTTCAGTGGCTGACAACAACATCTATTTGTACCTTTGGTGCTCTTCAGTATCTGTTTGGTCGGCTCTGAGGAAGAAACACAACAAACAGCTGCTATTACCGTCAATAACATGCTGATGGAAGGACCAAGGACCAAGATCTAGAAACAGGAAGTAGTTCCTGCTGTTTGCGTGTGATTACCAGACTGTCTTCGTCCCTGACGACCGTCTCGTGGAAGCTCGTCGGACTGACAGGACAGAGATTTCTTCAGCCGCTCAGGACTGTAGTGATACCTGGGAGGGTCTACAGGTGTAAAACATGAATAACAATGTTAAAGCAGCAAGCAGCCATGAGCGGGCAACATTTCATATAAATCAACTGAGGACTGTCTCAGTGACTTCTGACTTCTGATGTCAGGCCACGATTTTATCAAACCTGTGAAATTTGGGGCAGATTCGACAATGTACATTAAAGTGAAAACAACTTCCTGTTTCATGGCGAAACATCGAACTTGAAGTCTTGCTGAGGCCGTTTGTTACTCTACAAAACCTTTGATAGCTTTTCATCGTTAATTGTTGATTAACCTCCTCCAACTAGTTTGTCACAAACATTTCACACTTCATTCAAAATGGCTGACTTCCTGTTGGGTTTAGGTCAGCATGGTCCACATGCCGCATAAATTACATAAGTCTACATAAAACACAGTGTGGGGCGACTCGGTGACATTTTAGGATAATAAAAAAACAACAACACCAACAACAATAAACAACAACAACAATTAAAACCAACAACAATAAACAACAACATGAGCAAAGACGTCAATAACAACTGCAACAATGAGAAAAACAATAACAAGATGACCACAACAACAACACCACACCACCACAACACCACACCACGACAACACCACAACAACACCACACCACAACAACACACCACCACAACACCACACCACGACAACACCACAACAACAACAACACACCACAACAACACACCACCACAACACCACACCACCACAACACCACAACAACACCACACCACAACAACACACCACCACAACACCACAACAACACCACACCACAACAACACACCACCACAACACCACACCACGACAACACCACAACAACAACAACACACCACAACAACACACCACCACAACACCACACCACCACAACACCACAACAACACCACACCACAACAACACACCACCACAACACCACACCACCACAACACCACAACAACACCACACCACAACAACACACCACCACAACACCACACCACGACAACACCACAACAACAACAACACACCACAACACCACACCAACAACAACACCACACCACACCATACCAACAACACCACCACAACACCACACCAACAACAACACCACACCACACCATACCAACAACACCACCACAACAACAGCACCACCACACCACGACAACACCACAACAACACCACACCAACAACAACACCACGACAACACCACAACAACACAACACCATACCAACAACACCACCACAACAACACCACCACCACACCACAACAACACCACACTACAACAACACCACACCACAACAACATCACACCATAACAACACCACACCACAACAACAACACCACCACAACACCACACCACACCACAACAACAGCACCAACATCAACCTAAACTTGGCTCAAGCTGCCAGCACCAGTCCATCTGATCCAAACACCAGACCGGCTGCTGTGCTGATACATCAGAGGGAAATCTTGCACATTGATCAGTTTGTATTGATCGGCATCAAACTGAATCGTGTAACTAATCTCAAACCTTAAAACAATGTATACACACGAGTACAGCAGTAATACTACTGCAGTGACATCAGAGTAATAATACTCATCACAAGTACTTCAGCTCATCACACTGACTGTGGTGGGATTGTGGATGCTGGACTTTCTGATTCACTTCCTGTTGTGTGTGTGTGATGTTAATACAAACATCAAACGTCGGTTACTCACATATGGGATTCATTTCCAAGATGGCGTCTTTGGCCTGAAACACACAACA
>NC_092029.1:312127-322127 GCF_042242105.1 Pempheris klunzingeri | reverse complement strand
CTAACAGGAAGTTAGCTCGAGACGCTAGTGTGCATCCTCTGTGGACCCCATGATGAAGAGGAGCGTCACTGAGCTCCTGCTTTGTATCTGTAAACACCCAGCACAGACAGCTGCTAGCTAGCGTTAGCGATCCAGCAGCTGGAGACAGACTGGTTACCAGGTAACCAGCTGAGCTCAGAGTTACATTCACTACGACATAGGACAGTAGCTCCTGTCTGCAGAGGATGAACCCCTGGATGTTCAGACAGCAGCTCCTGTCTGCAGAGGGTGAACCCCTGGATGTTCAAACAGCAGTGGATCACTGAGAGACTGAAGGAACCTTAAAAACAGACGGGTTCTTTATGAGGTTCTGCAGCCTCTGTTTTCTGGAGCTTTATTCTGGAGGGACGTCACATGATGACGTCCTCTGGAGGAGGAAGTTACTCTGAAGGTGTGAACCCTGGTCAGACAGGTGAGCTACAGGTGAACACAACCACTCCAACTGTTTCAATAAAGTTTGGACAGACACCAGAACTGACTTCGTGACATCACTGTCCAATCAGCCAATCACGTCCCAGCAGCAGGCTCCCTCCACCCAAACAGCTTCATGACTCTGATCACTGCTAATAACATGATCACACTGGTCTGATCAGATCATTGATTGATTGATGATTCATTGTGATTAGATTCATTCAGTCTGGTGTTTTGATTTCTGCAGCATTACAACATTCACACATTCACATGGCGGCCATTTTGAGAGCTGAAGGTAGGAAACTGCCCAAAGAAATGAAAACAGACCGTATTCATTTATTAATTATCGTTTAGTTATTTGCAGTTCAGTCAGTCTTTAGGAGGAAGACATCCGTTAGAGGAACGTGTCTGTAAGAGCGTGATTTCCATGTTCAGCCCGACTGTTTGATTAGAAATGTGTATCATGGCTACATATCAAAAGTTTAATCCTTCTAGAGCTAAATATATTTTTAGATTATTAAATGATTAAAAAGAATATTAATAGGTAAAAGACTCAACTGTAATCTGAGATGAATGTTAGTACAATATTCCAGCATTTCATATTTTAATCTACTCACATGCTAAATATTAAATGTTAGCAAACTATTATGCTAAATGCTAGTGTGACAGTATTTTACACAAACATGATAATGTTGGTTAAAGTCATAAATTTGTATGTAAACATTCACTTTTCCACCTAACACAGTTAGCTGAGCACTCAGTTAGCGTGCTAACAGCTAGCTAGTCAATGGCGCAGTGATAATCCGTCTTAAAGCTAATTAAAGTGAAAACATCACTCTGACAACTTTCAGTTTGCCGCCCCCTCCCTGACCAAAATGGCCGCCGCGTGGTTTGGATGGGTGTTAACGAACGTACCAGTTGACCACGCCTCAGATGGTTTAACTAAATATCTGAACAGCAGAGACGCTGACAGTCCACCTAAGACAGGAAACACAACAAGTTATTAGAGACTTCCATTTATCTGGTGTGACCACGAGGCGAGCAGTGAGGACGCCATCTTGGAATACCAAGTAAACATTGCTGCATTTTCCCATTCAGCTCAGGTGGCCTGAATGCAGCATGAAAACAACTTTATTAGTAAAAATCTGTCCGGTCAGCAGCTTTAGCGCCGCCGGCTAGCTGGACGCCACAAGGCCACGACACGTCTGGGTGAGTCGACGGTCTGACACTCCAACAGTTTCACCACAAACTGACTTTAAAACCATCTTTAAACATTTTTCACAGAAGCGTGTGGCCTGTAGCACCATTAGCACAGTTAGCACGGATAGCACGGTTAGCACAGTTAGCACGGTTAGCACGGTTAGCTAGCAGAGAACTTTATTTGTCTGTGTATGTGTGTGGGTGTGAGTGAGTGTGTGAGTGTGAGTGTGTGTCTGTGTGTGTGTGAGAGAGTGTGTGTGTGTGTGTGTGTGTGTGTGTGTGTGAGTGTGTGTGTGAGAGAGTGTGTGAGTGTGTTTGAATGAAAACAATTTCAAACTGCAGACCGGACACACACACACACACACACACACACACACACACTCTGTGTCCGTTGGCCGTTTTGGCTTCCTGCCAGTGTGGAGTCGGCGAGGCGTTCACTGACCCAGCAGGAAGTGAGTTTATGGCCTCCAGCCACTTGAACATGATAAGAAGAGTCACAGCTCAGTGTTTACATTCAAACACACACAGCTGAGCTTTGACCTCTGCAGCCGTTACAACCGACGGGACGATCACCACGTCCGGCCGCCCCTTTAAACAAACACACGTCTGCCGTCTCCATGGCGACTCACCAAACCAGCGGCGCATCAACACTCGTCTGAGCCGCCGCTCCTCCCCGACGCTCCTGAAGGAGATCCTCACCTCCTCCTCTGAACATGAACACCTCACCACAGCAGCAACACCTCCCCCTCTTCCTGCTCCTCCTCCTCCTCCTCCTCCTGCTCCTCCTCGCCACAGGCTCCTCTGATAGCCCATCAGCTCAACATTCAGATTCCTGCAGATTCACAGACACCTGAACGCTCCACAGGTTTGGACAGACTGAAGCTCACACACACAAAACACACACACCTACTATGACTGGAGAGGAGGAGGAGGAGGAGGAAGAGGAGGGGCCATACATGAACAGAGAGGAGGAGCTATTAAAGGAAGGAGGGGAAGAAGGAAAAGAGGAGGACAGATTAGCATTATTATAAAGAGCATGAAGAAGAAGAAGAAACTTCAGGTCTTCATTTAAAATGTGAAGCTGAAGATGAAGCAGGTGATGAAGGTTAAACTGACCTTTAGCGAGGAGGAGCAGAGAGGAAGAGGAGGAGAAAAGGAGGAGGAAGACACACAGCTCAGACACGTGTGTGCTTGGTAAAGGATGAGTCAGGTGAGGGGGGTGTCAGACAGGTGACAAGGAAACACACCTGCTGACGCCTTCACTGTCCCTCAGAGAAAACACGTTTCTCCTCCACACCAGACTCCACTTAGAAAATCACTGATTTTCAAGGGGAAACATCACAAGACATCAGCCCCTAAAGGTGTCATGAGGGTCTAGTTTCAGGGTGTGAAACTGTTGCGTGGCCTCATCAGCGTGTCCTCTGTCCTCTGTCCTCTGACATCTGTCCTCTGTCCTCTGTCCCCTGACATCTGTCCTCTGTCCTCTGACCTCTGTCCTCTGACCTCTGTCCCCTGTCCTCTGACCTCTGTCCCCTGTCCTCTGACCTCTGACCTCTGTCCTCTGTCCCCTGACATCTGTCCTCTGTCCTCTGTCCTCTGACCTCTGTCCTCTGTCCTCTGACATCTGTCCTCTGTCCTCTGTCCTCTGACCTCTGACCTCTGTCCCCTGTCCTCTGACCTCTGACCTCTGTCCCCTGTCCCCTGACATCTGTCCTCTGTCCTCTGACCTCTGTCCTCTGTCCCCTGTCCCCTGACATCTGTCCTCTGTCCTCTGACCTCTGTCCTCTGTCCTCTGTCCTCTGACCTCTGTCCTCTGTCCCCTGACATCTGTCCTCTGTCCTCTGTCCTCTGACCTCTGACCTCTGTCCCCTGTCCTCTGACCTCTGACCTCTGTCCCCTGTCCCCTGACATCTGTCCTCTGTCCTCTGACCTCTGTCCTCTGTCCCCTGTCCCCTGACATCTGTCCTCTGTCCTCTGACCTCTGTCCTCTGACCTCTGTCCCCTGTCCTCTGACCTCTGACCTCTGTCCCCTGTCCCCTGACATCTGTCCTCTGTCCTCTGTCCTCTGACCTCTGTCCTCTGTCCCCTGACATCTGTCCTCTGTCCTCTGTCCTCTGACCTCTGACCTCTGTCCCCTGTCCTCTGACCTCTGACCTCTGTCCCCTGTCCCCTGACATCTGTCCTCTGTCCTCTGACCTCTGTCCTCTGTCCCCTGTCCCCTGACATCTGTCCTCTGTCCTCTGACCTCTGTCCTCTGTCCTCTGTCCTCTGACCTCTGTCCTCTGTCCCCTGACATCTGTCCTCTGTCCTCTGACCTCTGTCCTCTGATCTCTGTCCCCTGACATCTGTCCTCTGACATCTGTCCTCTGATCTCTGTCCCCTGACATCTGTCCTCTGTCCTCTGACCTCTGACATCTGTCCTCTGACCTCTGTCCCCTGTCCCCTGACATCTGTCCTCTGTCCTCTGTCCCCTGACATCTGTCCTCTGTCCTCTGACCTCTGTCCTCTGTCCTCTGACCTCTGTCCCCTGACATCTGTCCTCTGTCCTCTGACCTCTGTCCTCTGTCCTCTGACCTCTGACCTCTGTCCTCTGTCCTCTGTCCCCTGACATCTGTCCTCTGTCCTCTGTCCCCTGTCCTCTGACCTCTGTCCTCTGACCTCTGTCCTCTGTCCCCTGTCCCCTGACCTCTGACCTCTGTCCTCTGTCCTCTGTCCTCTGACCTCTGTCCTCTGTCCTCTGTCCCCTGACATCTGTCCTCTGTCCTCTGTCCCCTGTCCTCTGACCTCTGTCCTCTGACCTCTGTCCTCTGACCTCTGTCCCCTGACCTCTGACCTCTGTCCTCTGACCTCTGTCCTCTGTCCTCTGACCTCTGACCTCTGTCCTCTGACCTCTGTCCTCTGTCCTCTGTCCCCTGTCCCCTGACCCCTGACCTCTGTCCTCTGTCCTCTGTCCTCTGTCCTCTGACCACCACAGGATGGACTGAGGGACGTTTAAACCCTGACTTCTCTTCCTGACTGTTCACTGACAGAACGGGAGGTTTTCTGACTGGACCTCTGCAGCGAACATGACAACAGTCTGTGTGAATGGGCCTGATGTTGCCGTGATCAGCTGACCTGAGAGCAGCGTCTGTCTGCGCGTTTGTTTGTTTGTGTCACCGAGCGTCCGGGGGGGGGCGGGGCCACGAGGCGGGACAATGGCCGACTGTTCTGGAGACACAACAGAGTCCTTCAACCACGACGTCTCGTCCTGATGCGACACATTCATTGTGTTGTGGCTTCAGACGTCCAATCAGCTTTTATCAGCGAGGGTGGACAGAAAAATAGAAACACCTCAGAAACATCATGAACTCTGAAAACAGGAGCGATGGAGTCCTCCCAGGGTAAAAACTGTGTTCTCAGACCACTGCAGCCTCACTGGACAGTTGAACTTCCTCTCTGGAGGCTTTTCAACACTTGACTGACTTTAATTACTCTTAATTATTTGACAAATCATCCGTTAACTAATTTGTGGTTAACAGCCCAACACGTTGTTCCCCTGTTTGCTTGAATTGACTCCTGGGGATCACTTTAATCTTGAAGCAGTTGCTTGTATCCCCCCCATGCTTCCTCTTCATGCATGGCGAATGAAAGATTCTTTCTCCCGCTTGGTGATTAGAAAAAGTTCAAAAGACTTTAAAGATCCCCAGGAGTCAATTCAAGCAAACAGGGGAACAACCTCCGGGTCACAGCCGTGTCGCTCAAAAACTCACCAGCCACAAACAGGTTTGTGTCAAAACTCAAACAAAGAATCTGGCAGCGCAAACTTAAAGCCAGAAGCGTAACCAAAAGAGAGAGAGGGCGAGAGCAAAACTACATCCTTGAACAAAATAAAAGACAGTTCTTTGTTTTCAAGAGACATTTTTTATTTTGAAGGTTATCATTTTTTGCTTGAGTTCATTTTTTTCTCTCTCAAATCCATTTATTTTGATTGACTTTTAATAAGTTTTGCCTGAAACTTTTGAAACAAATCTGATTCCATACTCCCTGCGGCTTTGACGCGGCGTGCGTCTCAGGAGCGGCGGACGGACGGGGGGCGCCACTCGGGGATGCAAATTATTACCGGCTTGCAGCAGCGCCCCTCCAGCAGCCGGCGCTCTAGGCGACCGCCTATATGGCCTATGCCTAGAGCCGGCCCTGATGGTGTCATTACGGTAATTTCACTCGCGTCTCTCCCGGAAACTCGCAAAGCAAACTTTCTTTCCCAGGGAAATCAGTGGAAATGTTTTTATGCAAATTGTTCCTTTCTGTATATATTTCATTAGTAAAGGCATGAATCTATATATATTAAAATTTAGGATGTAAAGGTTGTATTGATGTATAGTAAATTAAAATACTCCCAAAATGGGACAACAGTATGTAAAAATGTAAAAAAGATGACGTGTAGACGCTGTTCGCTGAGGTTCAGTCTACTAGTTTGCATATATTGATTTTTTTTTCATTGTTCAGTGAAATAGTCCATTCGTTTGTACGTGAATGAGTGGTGGTGTAACCCGGCGCACGTCAGCGTCAAAGAACAGCGCTGCACCAAGGATGTTGAACTGCTGGCAGTCGGCTTGCGGCCATACTACCTGCCGAGGGAGTTTTCACATGTCATTGCGTTGACTGTGTACATCCCCCCCTCGGCCGACGCGGCTGCCGCCTGCGAGATCATCCACAGTGTTGTGTCCCAGCTGCAGACATCCCACCCCCAGTCCCTCATCCTCATATCAGAAGTGGTCGAAGGAGACCACTGAGGCGCTGCAGGACTGTTTTCACACCACGGACTGGGATGTGCTGTGCAGCCCCCACGGAGAGGACATCGACACTCTGACACACTGCATCACAGACTATATCAATTTCTGTGTGGAGAACACCGTACCCACCAGGAGAGTACGGTGCTTCTACAACAACAAACCCTGGGTGACCTCAGAACTGAAGGCCCTGCTGAAGGAGAAGAAGAGGGTCTTCAGATCTGGGGACAAGGAGGAGCTGAGGAGGGTGCAGAAGGAGCTGAAGAAGAAGATCTGGGAGTGCAAGGCCAGCTACAGGACCAAGATGGAGAGCCACTTGCAGACTAACAATGTAAGGGCAGTCTGGAGAGGACTAAAGACCATCTCTGGTCACAGCAGAGGCCATGAGAGGGGGCTGGAAGGAGACCAGGAGAGGGCAAACGAACTTAATCTGTTTTTCAACAGATTTGACTCTGCCCCCACCCTCCCCCCACTCGTCAAAGCATGGACCATCCCAGCACTCTGACACCCCCCTCCCCCTACACCTCCACACCCACCTCCACCTCCACCCCATGCCTGTCCATAACAGCTGACCAGGTGAGAAGTGAGCTGAGGAAGACCAAGGCGAGGAAGGCCGCAGGTCCTGACTGTTGAAGGACTGTGCAGACCAGCTCTGTCAGGTGCTCCTGCACATCTTCAACCTGAGCCTGAGTCTGGAGAGGGTACCAGCTCTGTGCAAGACTTCCTGCGTGGTTCCGGTTCCAAAGACAACGCACCCCAGGGAGCCCCACCACTTCAGACCTGTGGCCCTCACTTCTCACCTGATGAAGACCATGGAGAGGATCATCCTCAAAAACCTCCGCCCCCTGGTGAGCCCACATCTGGATCCACTGCAGTTTGCCTACCAACCGAGCACTGGAGTGGATGATGCAGTCATCTACCTGCTTCACAGATCCCTGACTCACCTGGAGAACACCGGCAGCACTGTGAGGGTCATGTTCTTTGACTTCTCCAGTGCATTCAACACCATCCAGCCGTCACTGCTCAGGGTGAAGCTGGAAAGAGCGGGAGTGGACTGTCACCTGGCTGCATGGACAACAGACTACCTCACCAACAGACCGCAGTACGTGAGGCTCCAGGAATGTGTGTCTGACATGGTGGTCTGCAGCACAGGGACCCCACAGGGGACAGTACTCTCCCCCTTCCTCTTCACCCTGTACACCTCGGACTTCAAGTATAACTCTGGGAGCCGTCACCTCCAGAAGTTCTCCGATGACACAGCCATCGTAGGGTGTGTGTCAGAGGGGGACGAACAGGAGTACCGGGAGGTCGTCTCCAACTTCGTTGACTGGTGTGAGCTAAACCATCTTCAGCTCAACACCAGCAAGACAAAGGAGATGGTGATTGACTTCTGCAGGAAGACATCCCAGACTGCACCGGTGAACATCCAGGGACTGGACACTGAGAGGGTGGAGACCCTCAAATACCTGGGTGTTCACCTCAACAACAAACTGGACTGGTCTCACAACACAGACGTCCTGTACAAGAAGGGCCAAAGTCGTCTCCACCTGCTGAGGAGACTGAGGTCCTTTGGAGTGTGCAGGACTCTGCTCAGGTCTTTTTATGACTCTGTGGTGGCGTCTGCAGTCCTCTATGCAGTGGTCTGCTGGGGAGGAGGGAGCAGGGAGAGGGACAGAAAGAGACTGAACAGGCTGGTCAGGAGGGCCGCTTCTGTCCTGGACTGCTCCCTGGACTCCATAGAGGAGGTGTGTGAGAGGAGGACACTAACAAAACTCAAGTCCATCATGGACAACCCCTCTCACCCCCTGCATGAGACTGTGGGGGCCCTCAGCAGCTCTTTCAGCAGCAGGCTGAGGCCCCCACCCTGCAAGAAGGAACGCTACCGCAGGTCATTTCTCCATCAGCCATCAGACTCTATAACAGCAGCATCACTGGCTGATGTTAATATACTGCCTACCATCCATGTCATTCCATTCCTGTCTAAAGTGTAAATATCCTATGGTGCAAATATTTATTTCATTTCATCACAACCATATATTTATATTTATATTTATATTTATTTTTGCTATTTTTGTCTTTTCTATTGCTTTGTTTTTTTCACTCTCCCTGTTTATATTGTTGCTGCTGTAACAAGAAAATTTCCCCCTATGGGGGATCAAATAAAGAAAGTCTAAAGTCTAAAGTCTAAAGTTATTCAGGTCGACAAGCTGACTGGACGCTCCAGTAAAAGGATGAAGGCACAAAAGAGGACAGCATTTTTAGTTTGCTGCCGATGGATCATTTAAGTTCGTTAAATACAAGAAGGACTAAAATAGACATTGTGTATTTTACTTAAAAGTAACCTTCAAAATGTTTTTGTTGCATTCAGAAATGTCATTTAATTTTCTCTGTAGCGGATCATTGATTACATGAAAGCAACACACTATAGTTTGTTTCTACATAACATAAAGGTAAAAAATGATATATGCAGTGTTATCTTCATTTTGAATGTCAGAAGGGTTTTGCGGCTCTCGGTGTTTTCTTTTCTGTGGGAAACGGGACCAAATGGCTCTTTGAGCAGTGAAGGTTGCCGACCCCTGCGTTAGGCCAACATGCTGTGCTAGAGCTTAGCTGTCAGTATGCTAACAGTTAGCTGTCAACATGCTAACAGCTAGCAGGCAGTATGCTAACAGTTAGCTGTCTACATGCTAACAGTTAGCTGTCAACATGCTAACAGCTAGCAGGCAGTATGCTAACATTAGCTGTCAACATGCTAACAGCTAGCAGGCAGTATGCTAACAGTTAGCTGTCAACATGCTAACAGCTGGTAGGCAGTATGCTAACAGTTAGCTGTCAACATGCTAACAGCTAGCAGGCAGTATGCTAACAGTTAGCTGTCAACATGCTAACAGCTGGTAGGCAGTATGCTAACAGTTAGCTGTCAACATGCTAACAGCTGGTAGGCAGTATGCTAACATTAGCTGTCAACATGCTAACAGCTAGCAGGCAGTATGCTAACAGTTAGCTGTCAACATGCTAACAGCTGGTAGGCAGTATGCTAACATTAGCTGTCAACATGCTAACAGCTAGCAGGCAGTATGCTAACAGTTAGCTGTCAACATGCTAACAGCTGGTAGGCAGTATGCTAACAGTTAGCTGTCAACATGCTAACAGCTGGTAGGCAGTATGCTAACAGTTAGCTGTCAACATGCTAACAGCTGTCCTGCTGAGGAGGCTGAACTGTTTGTGGTGTTGAAAGGTGCTCCGTAGGTGAGATAACTGCCCCACCCTGATGAAAACACCTGTGGTGTGTACATGAGTGTGCATCAGCATGTGGTCCACAGAGGGTCTGAGAACAGACTGACAGTGTTCCTGAAGGTCACAGACAGTCACAGACAGTGTCTGTAGTTCTCATCTTCCCACAGAACCTTCAAAGACTGAAAAACTCCTTTTGGACCAGACTCAATTCAAACTTTAAGGCTTTTAGGACTGAATTCAACAGAAGGGTTTATTATCATTACAACACAGCAGGCTTCATCCTCAAGCTACCAACGAAGAAGAGGGTCGACCCTGTGTGTGTGTCTAATCTGTAATAATGAGGA
>NC_092029.1:299627-307127 GCF_042242105.1 Pempheris klunzingeri | reverse complement strand
AGCTCTACATTAGCTCTATATTAGCTCTACATTAGCTCTACATCAGTTAGCATCAGTGTAACCACCACACTGTAACACTGTACAGTAAATACAGTTTGTGTACTATCATTCTAAATATCTACTCTCTCTGTAGTTTTCTGTTCTAGATGGACTGAACTTTTCTGACCTGTGAACTCAACGACTGATCAGATTCAGGATTAAAGGACATGAATGAGTTTGTGAGCTGCACTGAGCTCCGGTCAGAGGTCCAGTCACTGGAGCTTCACTGCAGCTTCACTGGAGCTTCACTGCAGCTACACAGTGTCAGTGAAGGTCCTGCAGCTGTGCCTGCTGGACTGTGTCTGTTCTTCACTGGGGGGTTCTTACCGTCTGATGTTCTCTTCATCAGTCCACCAACATTCGGCTTGTGAAGAGGAAGCACTGCCACTGCAGTCAGAGCACTGTGCCTTCAAACTTTATTTAAAAAGGAGAGTCTGTTTCCTCTTCTGACTTTATTGACAAGGTGAGGATTACAAACAGTAGAGAAACGCCCTGAGGTGATGAAGACAGCACACGACTTTATATTTACACTCATTCACTGGAGAGCCAAACACACAACTCCTAAACATCAGACACACACGGCACAACGGTCCTCCTCCTCCTTCTGCTCTGCTCCACCCTCAGGGGGGCTGGAGGCGGGGTCCGCCATGGACTGGTCACCAGCCAATCAGTCACACCTACAGACAGCTGAGCTGCATGTGTGTGTGACTGTGGGAGGACGGAGAACCAGAGAGAACCCACACAAACAGGAGAACACGAGAACTCCAGGAACAATATTATTACTACTATAAGAAACCCGAGGACGCTGTACATAGGGGGCACCACCGTGCTGCCCCCGACCCTGGAAATGTTTGATCAAAGTCAGCTGACTCTGGTGTGTGTGTGTGGGGGGGGCAGGAATACTCTTCAGCTTCTGGGAGGAAAATAACCGAAAGCACTGAGCTGAAAAATCCAGAATCTTAAAAGAAACACGAGGAAAACAAACAACTATCAAGAACTGTGACATCAAGAACTGTGACAGCATGCTAACAATGCTAACACGCTGGTGTTTAGCAGGTATAATGTTACCAAGTTCACCATCTTAGCTTAGCCTGTTAGCATGCTAACATTAGCTAATTAGCAGCTAACACTGAGGTCTGTGATTCTGCTGTTTGGTCAGAAAAAACACAGCTGAACATGTGACCTGTGATGATGTCACACAGGTGTGGTGATGATGATGTCACGGGTGTGATGGTGATGTCACACAGGTTTGGTGGTACTGTTGTAAACGAGCGTATCCTGCCCCGACAGCGGCATGTGGGCGGGGCCTGTGGTGACAGCCCTATGGGAGCTCTTCTTCCTGGCCTTGAGGAAGCAGTAGGTGAGGACCGCCAGCAGAGCCAAGATGGCCACCGAAAGGAGAACCGCCAGCGCTATGTGTCCTGAGGAGGAGACAGCGAGGTCACTTCCTGTACGGTACGCTGATATGACCACCACCACGTGTTAATTGTGTGTGTTCCTACCTGAGTCACTCTCGTCGTCCTTCTCGTAACGTTCAAAGATCCCTTTGAAGAAGACGTTACTCTCTGCACACAAACATTTGATTTGGTTTATTTCTGTACAATCCGACAGCTTTCTTTCTTTATTTGATCAAATATTTAACATGTTGACTGTTTTCTTTGTGTGTGTGTGTGTGTGTGGGGGGGGTACCGGTGACTCCGTCGCAGGTGTCGCTGCACTTGTCTTCTTCCTCAAAGTTGTTTCCGTTGGCGTTACAGCCGCCGTAGGTGAAGCGGCTGCACTTCCTGTTCAGAGGGTCGTAGTACCAGCGGGTGTGACTGGCCCGACAGGGGCCAGTGTGGGGGGGCTCCGAGCACCGAGCTGTTCAGAGGAGGTCATTGTTAGCATGTAGCCTGTTAGCATGTAGCCTGATAGCTTATAGCCTGTTAGCATGTAGCCTGATAGCTTATAGCCTGTTATCTTGGAGGTGTTCAGAGACACTGACCTTTCCTCTGGTTAACGTCGATGTCCATCAGGCGGCCGAGGGTCTGGTTGACTGAGGATGAGGAGCAGGAGGAAGGAGGTCACTGCTGCAGGTTAAGTGTTCTGTATCGTTTGTCAGGTGTGTGTGTGTGTGTGTGTGTGTGTGTGTGTGTTACGTTTGCTGCAGTGGTCCTCGTCTGAGCCGTCGCTGCAGTGCTTCTCGCCGTCACACTCCAGACCTCTGTGCAGACAGCAGCCACTGCTGCAGGTCAGCTGATCAGAGCGACAGGCCGTCCCACACACCTCTGAACACACACACACGTTTAGCCTGTACATCCTACACATGTTAGCAGATAGCTCATAAGAACAGGTGCATTGTGGGACTGACCAGCAGCAGGCAGAGCGCTGCTCCTCTCTGATGTCACTGTGGACAAAAAAACAGAAACACATCATCAGTACTGAAGTCAGGTGTGTGTGCTGTCAGTGTGTCCTGTCAGGTGTGTGTCCTGTCAGGTGTGTGTGCTGTCAGGTGTGTGTCCTGTCAGGTGTGTGTGCTGTCAGGTGTGTGTGCTGTCAGGTGTGTGTCCTGTCAAGTGTGTGTGCTGTCAGGTGTGTGTCCTGTCAAGTGTGTGTGCTGTCAGGTGTGTGTGCTGTCAGGTGTGTGTCCTGTCAGGTGTGTGTGCTGTCAGGTGTGTGTCCTGTCAGGTGTGTGTGCTGTCAGGTGTGTGTGCTGTCAAGTGTGTGTGCTGTCAGGTGTGTGTCCTGTCAAGTGTGTGTGCTGTCAGGTGTGTGTCCTGTCAAGTGTGTGTGCTGTCAGGTGTGTGTGCTGTCAGGTGTGTGTCCTGTCAGGTGTGTGTGCTGTCAGGTGTGTGTCCTGTCAGTGTGTCCTGTCAGGTGTGTGTCCTGTCAGCATGTCCTGTCAGGTGTGTGTCCTGTCAGGTGTGTGTCCTGTCAGTGTGTCCTGTCAGGTGTGTGTCCTGTCAGTGTGTCCTGTCAGGTGTGTGTTGTCAGGTGTGTGTTGTTACCTGTGACCCCGCTGCAGGCAGACAGACACTCGTCCTTGGACAGGAAGTTATTGTTGTTTGGTTTACAGCCTCCGAACACAAACTGCACACAGACACCCGCCATGACATCATAACGCCAGCGAGGAAACGCAGCGCGACAAGGACCGACCTTCACTGGAGACAGACAGTACACTGACAGACAGACAGGCAGTCAGACAGTCAGACAGTCAGGCAGTCAGACAGACAGGCAGTCAGACAGTCAGACAGAACGACAGACAGACAGACAGGCAGTCAGACAGTCAGGCAGTCAGACAGAACGACAGACAGACAGACAGACAGACAGACAGGCAGTCAGACAGTCAGACAGACAGACAGACAGACAGACAGACAGACTGTCAGCTCAGTCAGCACTGACGTCAGGTCACTTTAAATGTTACCACACAGCACAGGTGTGTCAGCCCCGTAACCACGGCAACACGCAATATGTGCTGGGTCACATGTTCCTCAACAGGTTTACAACGTGAGAACATTCATGAGAAGGGTGTGTGTGTGTGTGTGTGTGTGTGTGTGTGTGTGTGTGTGTGTGTGTGTCAGGTATTCTAGTCTGACCAGTTTGAGTCCAGGTGTGGATCATCAGCATGAAACCACAAACACTGATTCACCTCAGTGAGCATGAAAACATGTTTATCAATCAATAACCTGTCAATAGAGCAGTTTAACAGATCAATAACCTGTCAATAGAGCAGTTTAACAGATCAATAACCTGTCAATAGAGCAATATTATCGGGAAGGACTCCATTCATTTCCACTGTTATGCAGATGATACCCAATTATACTGATCAATAAAGCCTGATGAATCCAATCAGTTGAGTAAACTTCAAGTCTGCCTTAAGGACATAAAGTCCTGGAAGAGCTACTAAACTCAGACTAAACTGAAGTTATTCTGCTCTAAACACCTTTTCTACCAACATAACTGCTCTGGACAGCATCACTGTGGCCTCCAGCTCCACTGGGAGGAATCTGGAGTCTTATTGATCAGGATTTGTCCTTTAACTCCCACATTAAACAGATTTCTAGAACTGCCTTTTTCCATCTACTAATGTTGTTAAAATCAGGTCCATCCTGTCTGGAGATGATGCAGAAAAATTAGTCCACACACGAGTCACTTCTAGGTTGGACTATTGTAACTCATTATTATCAGGCTGCCCCAATAAGTCCTTAAAGACTCTCCAGCTGGTCCAGAACGCTGCTGCTCCTGTTCTGACCAGAACTAAGAGAAGAGACCATCTTTCTCCTGTACTGGCTTCTCTTCACTGGCTTCCAGTAAAATCTAGAACAGAGTTTAAAATCCTTCTCCTCACCTCCAAAGCTCTTAATGTTCAGGCTCCATCATCTCTGAAAGAGCTCATAGTACCGTACTACCCCACTAGAGCACTGTGCTCCCAGACTGCAGGCCTACTGGTGGTTCCTAAAGTCCTCTAAAGTAGTGATGGAGCCAGAGCTTTCAGCTATCAGGCTCCTCTCCTGTGGAACCTCCTTCCAGTCTGGGTTCAGGGGGGCAGACACCCTCTCTACATTTCAGAGTGGACTAAAAACCTTCCTTAGTGATGAAGCCTATAGTTCAGGACTGGATCAGGTCTTGGACCAGCCCCTAGTTATGCTGCTATAGGCTCAGACTGCCGGGGGACTCCCATGCTGCACTGGGCTCCTCTCTCCTCCTCTTCCTCTCCATCCTGACGCTTCATGTCTCTTTAATGTCTGTTTCTAACTTGCTATCTTCCCCGGAGCCTTTCTGTGCTTTTCTCATCTCTCAGGTTCCTGTGGATCCTGGTCCTGGTCCTGCTGATGTGGTTCTCAGGTTCCTGTGGATCCTGTGGATCCTGGTCCTGGTCCTGCTGATGTGGTTCTCTGGTTCATGAATCACTGCTGCGTATCGTCGGCCACTCATCATGTTTTTCAATAATATCATCCTGCTACTCTGTTAGTCACATTCTGTTAGTGCTGAAGACACTGTTAGTACACTGGTGCTGTTTGTGTTGTCTGTCTCTCTCTCTGTCTGTCTCTCTCTCTGTCTGTCTCTCTCTCCCTCTGTCTCTCTCTCTGTCCAACCTCCACCCAATGCGGACCCCTACAGAAGCCCCCCCTCTGATCCTGGGTCTGTTCGAGGTTTCTTCCTGTTAAAGGGGAGTTCCTCCTGTTAAAGGGGAGTTCTTCCTGTTAAAGGGGAGTTCTTCCTGTTAAAGGGGAGTTCCTCCTGTTAAAGGGGAGTTCTTCCTGTTAAAGGGGAGTTCCTCCTGTTAAAGGGGAGTTCTTCCTGTTAAAGGGGAGTTCCTCCTGTTAAAGGGGAGTTCCTCCTGTTAAAGGGGAGTTCTTCCTGTTAAAGGGGAGTTCCTCCTGTTAAAGGGGAGTTCCTCCTCCACTGCTGTCTAATCTAATCTCTGAGCTGCTCTGTGGGGATTCTTGAATCCTTCCTGTTGAACATTTAAACGGTCCGGTCTGACCTGCTCTTGAGAGTCTTGAGATAACGCTGTTATGAATTGGTGCTATATAAATAAAGATTGATTGATTGATTAACAGATCAATAACCTGTCAATAGAGCAGATTAACTGAGTTATCGGCAGACTACGTTTCCCATGAGCACTCACGGCTGGTCATCTCTGGGCTGAGGACGAGGACGCTGACCTTGGCGGCGTCCGATTGGCCGCTGGAGTCGGTGACGGTCAGCTGGAAGACGTAGGAGCCCGGCTGCAGGCCGGAGAGCTGCACCTGGTCAGGTAGGGCCGTCTTCTGCAGAACCACATTCAGAAAACGCTGCATTTAAGACTCAGTTCAGCTCAGTGGAGCCACAGGTGGAGACACACATTCAAATGGTTTATCAACAACTTTATTGACAAGCTCTCCGTTTACAGAGGGAAGAAGAAACTTTCAGATAAAACAAACTTCAGCTTTAAAAATGGAGGACATCATTATTCCAAACACGACAGCTGACATTGAGCTCTGTCAACAATCACATACATGCTGAATGTACCTGAGCTCTCACCTGTGCAGACAGGAAGAGCCATGTCTTATTATAATAACTAGAAGAACCAAACCTGCAGGGGTTTGGTACCGTGGACGCTGCTGGTCGATTAATGGATGATTAATGATTGATTAAGGTGTTTTAGAATCAGAGCAGCTGTTTCTGTCCAGCTGTCATCCCATTGGTTACCTGTACCTGTGCTAAGCCCCGCCCCCTGTGACTCAGCCCTTCTGACCTCCGTGCGGACGCTGGCATCTCCGCTCTGGAGACCCCAGTGGTAGTCCACGATGTGGGCGTCGCCCAGCGCCAGGCTCTGGATGCCGTTGAGCGTCACCGTCTCTCCGGGCTGAACGATGACATCACGGCCTGCGATGGCGATGGGTGGAGCCTGCTCACCTGGAGACACAGTGATGTCACAAAGAGGAGATGTTCATAACCTCATGTCTGAATCTGTAGCGCCGTCCAATCAGGAGCAATCAGCTGTGTAAACAGGAAGTCACTGCAGCACCACGAGCTGTGATATAAACTTCAAAATAAGAGTCCAGGAGTGGAACCATTTATTAATGTTGTGTTTTAAGCTACGCTGAGTTAAGCTAGGCTAGGCTAGGCTAGGCTAGGCTAGGCTTATTGATTATTGATTGATGTGACGCTGAGCTGGTCCAGGTGGACTCACCGGGTCCCTGCAGGTGTTTCAGGAACACGGACTTCCTGATGTAGCTCCGGTATCCCGCCTGGTTCACGAACCTGCACACGAAGCGGTTTCTGTGGACGCAATTGAACATGACGCATGTGCGGTTCGCTGCTGCTGCCGCTGCCGCGTCGCGCGGCTCCAGCAGCGCCAGGTTGCAGCGCGGGTCTTCGCAGCACGCGCGTTCACACTCCTCTGCGGAGCGCACATGCGCAGTGGCGAGCAGAGCAGCTCCTTCCGCCACCGCGTCCTGCGCGTCCAACACGAAGTTCTGCTGACCGGAGCGGAACGCACCGCTGCAGTCCGCGTCCTCTGCCGCTCCGGAGGGCCGCAGGAGGAGGAGGAGGAGAAGGAGGAGGAGGTAGAGGGAGGAAGAGGAGAGGGGGGAGGAAGAGGAGAGGGGGGGCATTTCAGCTGCAGTCAGAGTGAACGGAGCAGGAGAGAAGAGTTTACCGCCTCCTGCCGCGTCTCTCCGCTCGGACAGTCCGCAGAGGAACCGGAAGCGTTTTCCCCCAGAGTGAAAAGATGAAAGGTTTAAAAGAGCAGCTCGTGGACCCCCGTCTCCTCTGACACTCTGCTCAGGTGTGTCTCACCTGGAACAAACAGGAAGACACTCCAGACACTCCTACGACTCAGTGCTGACGTCACTCAGGTGTGGCGACACTGAAACTGTCAGTGAACACACACACAGTAACACACACACACACACACACAGTAACACACACACAGTAACACACACACACACACAGTAACACACACACAGTAACACACACACACACAGAGTAACA
>NC_092029.1:294627-297127 GCF_042242105.1 Pempheris klunzingeri | reverse complement strand
TTATTGATCCGTTAGTATTTGTTTGGAAACGTATTAATTCATGAATTATGTGAGTTTAATAACGGGGTGGGAAGTGATGAGTGATTGGCTCAGACTGACAGCTGTGATCTGATTGGTCCATCAGATCCAGGTGTGGTCATGGCTGAGGTGCTGCAGGTGGGATCGTCTGAAAACACGCGGTAAGACTACATTACTACGGAGGCCCGGTGAGGACAAAAGGCTTATCCCTCCAGTGTTTACTATTAAAATTCTGTCTTCTCCTATTGGCTGCAGGTCGGCCTATCAGAGAGCGCCGTCGTTACAGACACACCTGAGCAGAGGGGCGGGGCCTCAGGAGGAGGCTGGAGCTGTGCGCAGTGCGTACTGTAAAGAGCTGCTGACGAGAGCAGGAGAGGAGTTCAGCTTCGAGGAGCTGAGAGCTGAAAGATACAACCAGCGGAAACGACAGCAGCTGGACGGTGAGTTCACTGACATCACGGCCCGTGCCTTTACAGACCTCTGGAGGCGTTCACGGACCTCTGGAGGCGTTCACTGACCTGGACTAACTGCCATCCTGTCGTTGTGTCTCCTGCAGAGAGACTCAGGCGAGTGACGGAGGTGAAGGAGCAGCTCAGTCTGGAGCTGGAGGAGAAGAAGAGACTGTTAGAGCTCAGGACGAGTCAGCAGGTACACAGACCATAGTACTGAGACTGCTGGTCCTGAGGCTGACTGCTGGTACTGAGACTGACTGCTGGTCCTGAGACTGACTGCTACTGACTGCTGGTACTGAGGCTGACTGCTGGTCCTGAGGCTGACTGCTGGTCCTGAGGCTGACTGCTGGTACTGAGACTGACTGCTGGTCCTGAGACTGACTGCTACTGACTGCTGGTCCTGAGACTGACTGCTGGTCCTGAGACTGACTGCTACTGACTGCTGGTCCTGAGACTGACTGCTACTGACTGCTGGTCCTGAGGCTGACTGCTGGTCCTGAGGCTGACTGCTGGTACTGAGACTGCCCTCTGTGGGTTAACCAGTCCTGATGCACAGGTGTACTGGGGACACTGTGACATCACAGGTGGGCGTGGCTCCAGGTGACAGGCTGAAGGTGAGAATCGAGGACGTCTGACGCCTTCAGTCGACACTTGGATGTTGCTGCCAGAGATCTGTCTGACGGTGGAGTCATGTGACCTCAGATTTACCAATCACAGGTGGAGGTGGCTTTAAACATCTGGTCTCTCTACAGGTGGTCCCTGAAGGCCCCACCCCTCAGGTCTGGGAGTCTGGTCCACCTGCCCCCTCCTTTGACATATATGAAGAGTCCCAGAGTTCAGGTGCAAGGCCTGCTGGGTAATGAACTCACTGCTCGTGCTCACCTGTCTCACCTGTCTCACCTGTCTCAGCGTGTGACCAAACTCTTCTCGGTTTCCTCGTCCAACAGAAACGGTGAGAAAAGTCCGAACGTGCTGCCGGACGACGTTTTCCTCCGTCCTGATGAGAGAGGGCTGTGTGTGAAGATCCAGTACCCACGGCCAGGTGTGTGTGTGTGTGGGTGTGTGTGTGGGTGTGTGTGTTGGGGGGGTGTCACAGCCAGGTGAGTGTGTGTTTTTTCCTGGTCTGAATGTTCTCCTGCTGTCAGGAGGGGCCACCGCCCCCCAGAAACCGCTGTCTGAAACCAGGAAGAAGCTGAGTCCCATTCAGGAGACCAGCACAGAGGCCACCTCAGCTGGGAACTGTAGTTCACTGCAGGAGGTCCAGGAGCAGGAGGAGGTCCAGGTTCCAGCAGTCAGTGGTGAGTGGTCACAGTGGTCCTTGACCTGTCGACGCCGGCCCACCTGTGCAGGTTTGTGTTGGTTGAATGTCCGTCGTGGTGTTTCTGTTCCAGCTGGTGGTGCTGTGCATCCCTGTGATCTGGACGTACGGCGCCGGCTGCTGGACCTCTGTGATGTCACTTCCTCTCCAGACCTGCGCGCGGAGCGGCGCCCCCTCCCTGCCGTGGAGGAGCACAGCTGTCTGCAGCTGGGTAATCAATGATCCACTTAATCAGTCGATCCAGCAAAAGTCCTGATTATCCATGTTGTAGTTTATGAAGTGATGGATCATCTCTGCTCGGATCAAAGGGTCACTGGTTTAACTTTAACATGTTTAACAAGTTTCTGCATCTGTTTGACCAGTAGGTACAGTAAGTTTGGGAATTGATGCCATAGACCAGACTCCATTCACAAAAACATCCATTTTAGCTCACAGAACACAGGAGCTGCTGGTCTCCTGCTGCCTCCATCAGTCAGTGTGATGGTGTTATTGTGTGACTTTGGTGCTTTATAGGATCAGTTCAGATCAACACAACATGATGTGTAACACAAACACACAGACTGATGGAGGCAGCAGCAGACCAGCAGCTCCTGTGTTGTGTGAGCTAAGATTAGTGTTTTTGTGAATGTAGTCTGGTGTGTTTGAAGAGAGCAATATAACAGCTGTTTGGGGTTAAAGCTGGGCCTGACTGCTCCGCTCTGGATCAATCCTC
>NC_092029.1:244627-284627 GCF_042242105.1 Pempheris klunzingeri | reverse complement strand
CCTATTCAGTCTCAGTATTTACAGTAACAGATTACAGTACAGTACAGCAAATTTGAATATAGCATTTCTAGCACATGCTAACATGCTAACTCTGTTAGCTAAAAGGACTCATATTCCACTGAGAAACAGCAGCTAACGGCACTGAAAACGCTTATGTGCACTAACACATGCTAACACAGAATTAGCTTTAAGGGGTTGGCAGAAATGAACTGACCGTGTTGTAAAACATTAGCATTAGCATGAAAACAGCAACATTAGTGAGCAGCGTTACCTGTTTTTGGTGAGTTGTTCCTGATCTGGATCAAGGGTTTAAAGCAGACATGTCAAACACATCCAGCCCACAATACAATTATATACGGCCCGCGAGATAATGTCATGTGACTGTTACGAACGGCCCGTCGGTAAACAGCACTCCCACCTCTCATACTACAAATCCCACAATGCACTGAACAGCTGCCGCACTAGTCCAGACCCGTGCAGCAGCCCCTCCTCCTGCAGGCATTATGACACACTGATCAATGCATCAGGCAGCACCTTTATAGTGACACTTCAGCTAGCCCCCCCAAAATAAATGGCTAAAGGAAAAGTGGACTTTCTCAGCAGGTGGGGGGGGGCGGAGTCTTACCTGTTTGTCTGTCGGATGTGAACCTTTGTGTCTTGTTTGTGGAGCTGATGGAGCCGTGATTAAAGAATATAAATATGAGACGACACTAAGAGACAAAACATGAGGATGAGAACAAAACGAAAAAAATAATACAATTTTTTATTTATTTTATTGAGGAAAACTTGTTGAAGTTTAAATTCATCTTTCTGAATAAAATATAGATTATTAAATTATATTATATACTATAATAAAACAGTCACTTTTAGACTGAGCCTGTGACTTAGACCGTGTTTTAAATTTTGGCCCCTTCTTTGATTGAGTTTGACCCCCCTGCTTTAAAGGCTGGACCGACACTGCCCCCCCCACCCCGACCTCATGATGAGTTTAATGAAGCTGCTGACGGTGCATTCACTGCCTTACTGTAAACATCAGATTGAATCAAGTTCAGCTGAAACATGAGCTGATGTTTCCATGCAGGTATTCTCAGGTGTGTGCGCCTCAGCACTCCTCTGTCATGTGACCTCATATTGACAGAGATTAGACTAGATTATTCTATGTATATAATCTATTAATATTGATTAGCTTGTTTGTATAATGTAACATATAAATCATGTTATGTATATGATTCATCTTGTTGCTGTCGTGTCTCTGCAGACGATTGTTCGTGGTAGTTTTATCGGTCATGGCGACTACATCTCCCACGTGATCTCTGAGATGAGCCATCTGTCCGTCAGCGCCTCCAACTCTCTGCGTCGCAGCAGCCCATCGGCACGGAAGCGGGCCCGGTCTCTGGGCCGACTGGGGGAACTGGCCGAGGATGAGTCGTACCAGTACGAGGAGCTCAGTCGCCGCGGCGAGGGCGGGAAGCCTGACGGGAGCGCCACCTACTGGCAGGACAGGATCCGACAGGTCTGCAGCGAGAGCGGCAGCCCCAAGCTGAACGGATCTCTACAGAGAGCCAAGTCCACCTGCGAGGTGGGGACGCCGTCTGAGGCCACAGCCCCCACACCTGTGACACCTCAGAGGGCAGGTGTGACGTGGTCGACAGGTGGACAGTACGCCCGAAGTGAGGGGGCGGGGCTGAGGCAGAGGCCAACTTCCTTTCACTACAACCTGCACACTGCAGAGGCCAACAGCAGACCTCACCTGAGACTGAGGCCAGCTGTCAATCACCTGCCCGACCTGCTGTCCTCCTCCAGAGAAACTCCCAGAAGGCCTCAGTCCTCCTACGACATGAAGGTGAGACAGTTAAAGGAAAAGTTCAGCATTTTGGCAAATTTTTCTTCTTTCTTGGTTTCTGGGGGTTTCCAAGGGGGCCACGGTCACCTTGTGGGGCTCCTTCAGACAAAACTGAGACAATTATATTAGACATATCCGCCTCTACGCTGATGACACACAAATGTATTTTCCTGTAACATCTGCTGATTTCCCCTGGCCGGTTCAGCTGACAGTAAAGTGAGTATTGATTACCTGTGGTGAAGTCGTTATCTGACATTCTTCTGCACCCCCCCCCCTCCCCCAGCTTATCTCCCTCACCACCCCCCTCCTGCTGCCCCCCCCCAACAGCACCAGCAGTCCCATTATCACAGGTGGGGTGTTACCTCAGCGCTCGCTTCGCCCCTCTCCCAGCTTCAATGTCGGACCAAATCCAAAAACACCAACCCCCCTAACCCAGGACGGCCCCTCCCAGCCCCGCCCCTCCCCTACGGGCTCCCCGGGACGCCTTCCCGCCAACCTCTGCTCCGCCTCCACCCAGCAGACGGTAACTGATGGAGAGATGAAAGTGAGTCATGAACAGTTCAAGGCAGCGCTGCAGATGGTGGTGGATCCCGGTGACCCGAGGACGACTCTGGAGAACTTTCTGAAGATAGGGGAGGGGTCCACGGGGGTGGTCTGCATCGCTCGGGAGAGACACAGCGGGCGCCAGGTGGCCGTGAAGATGATGGACGTACGGAAGCAACAGCGCCGCGAGCTGCTCTTCAACGAGGTACACAACACGTTAGCGATTACAAGATACTCACGTTAAAAAGATTCAAGACATTCAAACTAAAATACAATAAGATACAATGAATAAAGAACGTCACAGGTTCACCTGTCCCAGTGTGACATCAGCAGCAGCCTCACCTGTCCCAGTGTGACATCATCAGCAGCCTCACCTGTGCCTGTGTGTCTCAGGTGGTGATCATGAGGGACTACCGCCACCAGAACGTGGTGGAGATGTACCGCAGTGCCCTGGTGGAGGAGGAACTCTGGGTAATCATGGAGTACCTGCAGGGCGGTGCTCTGACCCACATTGTCAGTGAGACCAGGTGAGCAGGAAGTCAGAGACACATGCTGGTTAGACTTCTGTAGCTTTATAGTACATGTGTGTACCTGTGTGTGTACATGTGAGTACCTGTGTGTACCTGTGTGTCCTCCAGGCTCAGTGAGGAGCAGACGGCGACGGTGTGTGAAGGTGTCCTGCAGGCGTTATCGTACCTTCACTCTCAGGGCGTCATTCACAGAGACGTGAAGAGTGACTCCATCCTGCTGAGCCTGGAGGGGGGGGTAACACACACACACACACACACTAACACACACTAACACACACACACACACACACACACACTAACACCCCCCCCCCCTGTTGCAGGTCAAACTATCAGACTTTGGTTTCTGCGCTCAGATCAGTACAGACGTCCCGAGGAGGAAGTCTCTGGTTGGGACTCCGTACTGGATGGCTCCTGAGGTCATCTCCAAAACGCCGTATGGGACCGAGGTGACTTCCTGTTGAGCTTCTGCTGTAGCGTCCTGCTGTGGCTCCTGAGCTCTGACAGCTTCCTGTTTGCTGTCCGTCCTGCAGGTGGACGTCTGGTCTCTGGGCATCATGGTGGTGGAGATGGTGGACGGAGAGCCGCCATATTTTAGCGACACACCCATCAGCGCCATGAAGAAGCTGAGAGACGAAGCAGCACCGAGCGTGAAGAACATCCACAAGGTCACACACACACACACACTGACCTCCTTGTCTTTATGACATGGTGAGGACTTCTTAGCAGAACAGGACTGTGGGGACCGCCTCCTCTGAAGGTTGCAATGATCATAAATAATTGGTGAACGCAACAAAGATGCTAACTGGCTAACCGTTAGCGTGGCTAACCAGTTAGGAAGTCTTGTTGTGGTCCTGATCAGCTCAGCAGGTTGATGATGTCATCGTGTGTGTTCAGGTGTCCCCCGTGTTGAAGGACTTCCTGGGCTGCATGCTGACTCGTGACACGCAGCAGCGCTCCAGCGCCGCCGAGCTGCTGGAGCACCCGTTCTTGCTGCAGGCCGACTCACCGCGCTGCCTGGTGCCACTGGTGGAGCAGCACCGCAAACGCATGTCGCTCTACTGAACACCCGAGAGCACATGTGGGACTCACCTGAGAACACCTGGAACCACCTGAGAGCTCTCAGGTTGTGTTGACTCAACTTGGGTCATTTTGTTTTCTGCGATCAGAGAAACATGAACTCAGTTTCTGATTGGTTGGACTTAAGCAGCCAATCAAGTGCCAGCTCCCCTTGCGCTACCTGTCAGAGCTCCAGTGGCCAATCAGGACAGCAGGACGCTGATGGAACAGCCTGAACACAGAGTCATGAGGTCATGTCAGGCCATGACCTTTGACCTCTGACTGTTTATAGTGAAACAGCTGATCACCTGTGGACCCGCTTCTCACCTGAGAGCAGGAAGCAATCAGAGAACATGCACCAACACGCTGAAATATGGATCTTACTTTGAAAGTTTTGTCCATCATTTCCTGTCAGTGAACAGATATTTCTGCTGCTTCCTGTTGACCTTTGACCTGCTGTAGTTTTTAACAGAGAAACGAGGATTTTGATATTTGGACATTTTTGACTCCTTCGTGTTTCTGTGCAGTGACGGGTCATTTTATTTTATTCCTCAGGACAACTAGTTAGTCAACTAGTTACCTAGTAATTAGTAACTCAGCAGACTTTCCTGCTGACTTCAGATTAACTGCAGTCACATTTCAGAGGCGATGAATGAGCTGAAACTGTAAACAGACCGTTAGCGTGTTAGCGTTTAGCTTGCCAGCAGTTTGTAATATAATGAAACCAAAGCAGAAGCAAGTATTTCCTGGAGTTATGACCCTTTAAATCTACGTTCTTCATTTCATTACAGTGTTAACGACAGAAATCCTGTTGGTATGTTTTTGTTCTTTAATTGACACATCGATTATTTTCCCAGGATGCTCCTGTGTCGACCTGATCTCATGAATGGCGTTTAAATAGCATGACATTCGCGTGTCACGTCACTGCTTTTTAGGCCCAAGGATCAGAAGATGATGATTTGAGTTCGAAGAAGTACGTTAGTTATGTAACGTGTTGTTACGTACATGTTATGAGTTACATCAGTTAATCAGGGTTGGTTTGTAAACTAAAGACGTGGATTTATTTTGAAAAGCTCAGAAGCACAGATTTACACAGGATGTGACTTTGCACGTGTTGATTAAACGTTTGTATGTTTGCTTTATCTTTTATGAAACTCAGACCTTAATGAAGCAGACTGCCGTGTTTTCTGTCAGGCTGTTTTAATCCATCCAACAGCAGCAGAAACTGAAACTTAAAGACTTTAAACCTCCTCTAGGACACAACACGGGTGCTTTCAAAGTAAAGCCTGAGTCTGATTCTGATTATTCATTTTTATTCTCTTTTAACTGAACTGCATTGATTTCATTTCATTTGATTGTTAAAGCTGAACAAACGGACTGTGGTTCACTTTAAACAGCTCTTCTACTAAAGCTCTCTGTCTTCTGTCATTTCCTGCTTCTTTTACTTTTCTGACTGAATTTCTTTCTGACTTCTTTGTTTGCTGAGCGACTTTATGAACTTTATGAAAATTATCCTTTTTTCTGATATCTGAGCTTTGAGGAATAAAAACCTGTTTCTGCTAAAAGCTTTTAGTCGTTGGACCAAAGACATTGAAGCTGTTTAACTTTAAATGTTAAATAAACAGGAAGTGTCTGATCAAACAGGAAGTCACCAACATTAGGACTCTGAGCAGACGGCTGTTGAAGACTTTTATTCTCTTTTACTCTCTTTAATTCTCGGACGTATTTAGGAGACGGGAGGTTTGTCTGCGACTTCTGTTTGACTTCGACTTCAGTTAAAGCTGCTGCAGCCTGAGGGTTCGTCCTCTGAGATAAAAACTCTCTGGTTTCTATTTTGAGGCTGAAGAGTCCAGACCGTCAGAGATAAAGAGACAAAACCACTTCAGTCAGTCACATCACACTCTTCATATCAGAGTCCTATTCAAACCCGAGTGACGGTGAAATGGACAAACAGCCACAGGTTTTCTCTCACTTTCACTGAATCTGAAATAAAGGTCTGTGAGTTTGGTCACATAATGAGCAGATACAAATCTAAATGTTGGAGTTGCTGCTCTGAAGAGAACAGAGCGACAAAAGACAGACGAGATTAGAAGGTCAGGTTAGATTTAAATAAACAGACCCAAACAAACGAATGGCTTCAATCATTTAGTTCTTTATTTCTGCCGATAGGACAATAAAACAAGAGAAGAGGGACAAAAATAAGAAAAGAAAAACTTCATAGACGAGATAAAGAAACCCCTGAAAAAAAGAATCAGAATCACAGTTCTCTACATAAAACATTAAGAGCACTGTGACGAAGGGAAGAAGAAACACTCTGTAAAATAACACTGAATTAAATGAAAACAGATTTGTACATTTCTACAGAGGTGACCTGAGGAGGGACGAGGTGAACCCCCCCCCAGGCTTCCTCTGAAACCCTGAACAGGATCGATGTGGTAAAAAGAATTAAGAGCTGTTTAAAGTTAAATACAAACTAATCTGATGTTTGCAGGGTTTGAAATACAGACTCAGTGGCCCGCCAACACATCTGACTGTAATCAGAAGATGGAGCTGATTCATACGTGCTTCATAAAACCACAGCGCCGTAAAAAGTTAAAGCATAAAACATCTAATACAACAGATCCAGACAGTTCGTTCCTTGACAGAATGTGTTAACAGAACAACAAGCAGGAAAAGATGTTTTCTCTGGTGAATCTACACTTTATAACTATAACATGGGAAACATATTGAAGCACATATTAATCTATGAGAACAGGGTGAAGCTGACCTTACAGGATTCTGTTTTAGGTTTAAAGATCTCATTAATATTCATCATTATTCAACCTTCTGACACAAACAAGACAGTAAAGTAGAATAAGCCTTTTTGATTTCTGCAGCACAGATGAAGAGAATCAGAATCAATCAGGTTTATTGTCAAAAAAGGAATTTGATTTTATGTATAATATGAATATAAAAAGTTCATAATTTCTTATACTTGCAGACTGCAGACCGTCAGGACGGTGCAGGACAGTGGACATACTGTACGAGATGGTGACGGATGATCTGCAGGAGAAGCTGAGTCTAAATGGAGAGGCGTCAGGAGTGACTATCAGCCGGCAGATAAGCAGTGAAACTCTCCTTCTCCTAAAATGGACTTTAACAGCCAAAGGTCCTGAAACTGCCCTTGTGGTGCTTTCACGTCCTGGGACAAATTTAGTGTCAACCTTTTTTTCTTTTGAGCAGTTTTGTCCTAATTTGGTCCACGGGGAGTCTTTATAAACGCCCTCCTGCTGTGAGGAGCCTGCACTCCTGCATCAGGGTCACCAGAGAAAAGACTCTTTCTTCTCTGACTGACCTCTCCTTTGACTGCCGTGAACCTCCACCCTCCATCATGGGTGATGTCGTCATGGCAGAGTTTGGGAAGGCTGCTCCTTACCTGAGGAAGTCTGACAAGGAGCGCCTGGAAGCCCAGACCAGAGCGTTTGACATCAAAATTGAATGCTTTGTGGTCGATGATAAAGTAGAATATATGAAGGGGCAAATCCTCAGCAAAGATGGGGGCATGGTGACGGTCAAGAAGGAGGATGGAACAACGGTAACCGTGAAGGAGCAGGGCGTCCACCCCCAGAACCCACCAAAATTTGATAAAATTGAAGACATGGCAATGTTCACGTTCCTCCACGAGCCCGCTGTGCTGTTTAACCTCAAAGAGCGTTACGCTGCATGGATGATCTACACCTACTCTGGGCTTTTCTGCGTCACCGTCAACCCCTACAAGTGGCTTCCTGTCTACGATGCTGAGGTGGTGGCAGCTTACAGGGGGAAGAAGAGGAGCGAGGCTCCCCCTCATATCTTCTCCATCTCTGATAACGCCTACCAGTACATGCTGACTGACAGGGAGAACCAGTCTGTCCTCATCACCGGAGAATCCGGTGCCGGGAAGACTGTGAACACCAAGAGGGTCATCCAGTACTTTGCCAGTATCGCTGCAGTTGGCGGAGGCAAAAAAGACAGCAGCAAGGGGACGCTTGAGGATCAAATCATCCAGGCAAACCCGGCGTTGGAGGCCTTTGGCAACGCCAAAACCTTGAGAAACGACAACTCGTCCCGTTTTGGAAAATTCATCCGAATTCACTTCGCTACAAGCGGGAAGCTGTCGTCTGCTGACATCGAGACATACCTGCTGGAGAAGTCACGTGTCACCTTTCAGCTGAAGGCTGAGAGGAACTACCACATCTTCTACCAGATCCTATCCAATCAGAAGCCAGAGCTCCTGGACATGCTGCTGATCACCAACAACCCGTATGACTATTCCTACATCTCCCAAGGAGAGGTAACGGTTGCCTCCATCAACGACTCAGAGGAGTTGATGGCCACCGACAGCGCCTTCGATGTGCTCGGCTTCACTCCAGACGAGAAGGCGGGCGTCTATAAACTAACTGGCGCCATCATGCACTATGGCAACATGAAGTTCAAACAGAAGCAGCGTGAGGAGCAGGCAGAGCCAGACGGGACAGAGGCGGCTGATAAATCAGCTTACCTGATGGGGCTGAACTCTGCTGACCTCATTAAAGGGCTGTGCCATCCCAGAGTCAAGGTAGGAAACGAATATGTCACCAAAGGTCAAAGTGTGGACCAAGTCTACTACGCCCTCGGCGCTCTGGCTAAGTCAGTGTATGAAAAGATGTTCAACTGGATGGTGGTGAGAATCAACCAATCCCTGGACACAAAACAGCATCGTCAGTACTTCATAGGTGTGCTGGACATTGCAGGATTTGAGATCTTTGATTTCAACACTTTTGAGCAGCTGTGCATCAACTACACCAATGAGAAACTGCAACAGTTTTTCAACCATCACATGTTTGTTCTGGAGCAAGAGGAGTACAAAAAGGAAGGCATCGACTGGGAGTTCATTGACTTTGGGATGGACTTACAAGCTTGTATTGACCTCATTGAGAAGCCGCTGGGGATCCTGTCGATTCTAGAGGAGGAATGCATGTTTCCCAAAGCCAGCGACCAGACCTTTAAATCAAAGCTCTATGATAATCATCTGGGCAAGAACAAAATGTTTGAGAAGCCGAGGGCTGCAAAGGGGAAAGCAGAGGCTCATTTTGCGCTGGTTCACTATGCTGGCACGGTGGATTACAACATCGGCAACTGGTTGGTCAAAAATAAAGACCCACTGAACGAAACTGTGGTTGGTCTTTACCAGAAATCAGCTCTTAAGCTTCTCAGTCTGCTGTTTTCAAGCTATGCAGGAGCTGACAGCGGGGACAAAGGAGGTGGCAAAGGAGCCAAGAAGAAAGGTTCCTCGTTCCAGACGGTGTCTGCACTTCACAGGGAAAACCTGAACAAGCTGATGAACAACCTGAAGACCACACACCCCCACTTTGTCCGCTGTCTGATTCCTAATGAGAGAAAAACCCCCGGGGTCATGGACAACTGCCTTGTGATGCACCAGCTGCGCTGTAACGGTGTCCTGGAAGGCATCCGAATCTGCAGGAAGGGATTCCCAAACCGGGTGCTCTATGGCGACTTCAAACAACGGTACCGGATCCTTAATGCTTCTGCCATCCCTGAGGGTCAGTTCATTGACTGCAAGAAGAGCGCAGAAAAGCTGTTGGGATCGCTGGACATTGACCACACTCAGTACAGGTTTGGCCACACCAAAGTCTTCTTTAAAGCTGGTCTGCTGGGGACACTGGAGGAGATGCGAGATGAGCAACTCTCTCGAATCATCACCAGGATCCAGGCTAATGCCCGGGCAATCCTCATGAGGGCACAGTTTGCTAAGCTTGTGGAGCGCAGAGACGCCCTGATGGTCATCCAGTGGAACCTTCGATCCTTCCTTGGTGTGAAGAACTGGCCCTGGATGAAGCTCTTCTTCAAAATCAAACCACTCCTGAAGAGCGCTGAGTCTGAGAAGGAGATGGCCAACATGAAGGATGAGTTCAACAAGCTGAAAGAAGCTCTGGAGAAATCAGAAACTAGACGGAAGGAAATAGAGGAGAAAATGGTAACTATTCTCCAAGAGAAGAATGATCTTACTCTGCAAATTCAGTCTGAACAGGATACGCTGACAGATGCTGAGGAACGCTGTGAACAGCTTATAAAGAGCAAGATTCAACTGGAGGCCAAGCTGAAAGAGATGACAGAGAGACTGGAGGATGAAGAGGAGCTGAATGCAGATCTCACAGCTAAGAAACGCAAGCTTGAAGATGAATGCTCTGAGCTGAAGAAAGATATAGATGATCTGGAGCTGACTTTGGCCAAAGTTGAGAAAGAGAAACATGCCACAGAGAATAAGGTGAAAAACCTGACGGAGGAGATGGCTTCGCAGGATGAAAACACCATGAAGCTCACCAAAGAGAAGAGGGCACTACAGGAGGCTCACCAGCAGACACTGGATGACCTTCAGAGTGAAGAAGACAAAGTCAACAGCTTGACCAAAGCCAAAGCTAAGCTGGAGCAACAGGTGGATGATCTGGAGGGCTCGTTAGAGCAAGAGAAGAAAGTCAGGATGGACCTGGAGCGCTCAAAGAGGAAGCTCGAAGGAGACCTGAAACTGACCCAGGAGAGTGTGATGGACCTGGAAAATGACAAGCAGCAGCTGGAGGAAAAACACAAAAAAAAGGATTTTGAGGTCGCTCAAATAAATTCAAGACTAGAAGATGAGCAACTTGCTTCAGTTCAGCTCCAGAAGAAGCTGAAAGAGAACCAGGCAAGAATAGAGGAGCTGGAGGAGGAGCTGGATGCTGAGCGTGCAGCCCGGGCCAAAGTGGAGAAGCAGCGGTCCGATCTGTCCCGCGAGCTGGAGGACATCAGTGAGCGCCTGGAGGAGGCCGGTGGAGCAACTTCAGCACAGGTGGAGCTGAACAAGAAGAGAGATGCTGAATTTCAGAAGCTGCGTAGGGAGCTGGAGGAATCCACCCTCCATCATGAGGCCACCGCCGCCGCCCTGAGAAAGAAACACGCTGACAGCGTTGCCGAGCTGGGCGAACAGATCGATAACCTGCAGCGTGTGAAGCAGAAGCTGGAGAAGGAAAAGAGCGAGCTGAAGCTGGAGCTGGATGACTTGTGCTCTAACATGGAGAGTGTGGTGAAGACCAAATCAAACACTGAGAAGATGTGCCGCACAATGGAAGACAACATGAATGAGTACAAGAGTAAATATGAAGAAGCTCAGCGCTCCATCAATGACTTGACTACCCAGAGGGCCAAGCTGCTCACTGAGAACGGTGAGGTTGGACGGCAGCTGGAGGAGAAGGAGTGTCTGATATCACAGCTGACCAGAGCGAAGAACTCGTACAACCAGCAGGTAGAAGATCTACGCAGACAGCTGGAAGAAGAAGTCAAGGCAAAGAACGCCCTCGCCCATGCTGTACAATCTGCTCGTCACGACTGTGATCTGCTCAGAGAGCAGTTTGAAGAGGAGCAGGAAGCCAAGGCTGAGCTGCAGAGAGCTCTGTCCAAATCCAACATCGAGGTCGCAGCATGGAGGACGAAATACGAAACCGACGGAATCCAGAGAACGGAGGAGCTGGAAGAAGCAAAGAAGAAGCTGGTTCAAAGACTGCAGGAAGCTGAGGAGGCCATCGAGGCTGTGAACGCAAAGTGTTCATCCCTCGAGAAAACCAAACACCGACTCCAAAATGAGATAGAAGACCTGATGCTGGACCTCGAGAGATCCAATGCAGCATCTGCAGCCCTGGACAAAAAGCAAAGAGTCTTTGACAAAATCTTGGCAGAGTGGAAGCAGAAGTTTGAGGAGTCACAGTGTGAACTGGAGTCCTCTCAGAAGGAAGCTCGATCTCTGAGCACCGAGCTGTTCAAACTGAAGAACGCTTACGAGGAGTCGCTGGATCAACTTGAGACGATGAAGAGGGAGAACAAGAACCTCCAAGAGGAGATCTCTGACCTCACCGACCAGCTGGGGGAGGGTGGCAGGAGCGCTCATGAACTGGAGAAGATCCGCAAGCAGCTGGAGCAAGAAAAGGCCGAACTCCAGTCGGCGCTGGAGGAAGCAGAAGGCTCTCTGGAGCACGAAGAGAGCAAAACCCTTCGAGTCCAGCTTGAGTTCAACCAAGTGAAGGCCGACATGGATCGCAAGGTGGCTGAGAAAGACGAAGAAATGGAGCAAGCAAAGAGGAACTACCAACGGATGCTTGAGTCTCTTCAGTCCTCTCTAGAATCTGAAACCAGGAGCCGCAATGAAGCCCTGAGAGTCAAGAAGAAGATGGAAAGTGACCTCAACGAGATGGAGATCCAGCTCAGCCAAGCTAACAGGCAAGCAGCTGATGCCCAGAAGCAGCTGAAGAGCCTCCAGGCATTCCTGAAGGACGCTCAGCTCCAGCTGGATGAGGCGCAGCACGGCAGCGATGACCTGAAAGACAACATTGCCCTCCTGGAACGCCGACACAACCTGATTCAGGCCGAGCTGGAGGAAGTGAGGGCCGCCCTCGAGCAGACGGAAAGAAGCCGGAAACTGGCCGAACAGGAGCTGACTGACGCTACAGAGCGCATGCAACTCCTGCACTCCCAGAACACCAGCCTGATCAACCAGAAGAAGAAGCATGAAGCAGACCTCCTCAACCTGCAGAACGAGATGGAGGAGGCCATACAGGAGAACCGCAACGCTGAGGAGAAGGCAAAAAAGGCCATCACAGATGCAGCCATGATGGCAGAGGAGCTAAAGAAGGAGCAGGACACCAGCGCCCACCTGGAGCGCATGAAGAAGAACATGGAGCAGACCATCAAAGACCTGCAGCACCGCCTGGACGAGGCCGAGCAGATTGCCATGAAGGGCGGCAAGAAGCAGCTGCAGAAGCTGGAGGCTCGCATCAAAGAGCTGGAGAATGAGCTGGAGGCGGAGCAGAGGAGGGGAACTGAGTCCGTCAAGGGGGTTCGCAAGTACGAGCGCCGCATCAAGGAACTCACCTATCAAACCGAGGAAGACCGCAAGAACATGGCCCGTCTCCAGGACCTGGTGGACAAGCTGCAGCTGAAGGTCAAGTCCTACAAACATGCAGCCGAGGAGGCAGAAGAGGCAGCAAACATCAACTTGGCCAAACTCCGCAAGCTGCAGCACGAGCTGGAGGAGGCCGAGGAGAGGGCGGACATCGCGGAGTCCCAGGTGAACAAGCTGAGGGCGAAGACAAGGGACGGATCCACCAAAAAGGGCCTGGATGAGTAAGCAGATCCCAGAGAGTCGGCAGCAGGTGTGTGGACCTAAATATTCACTCTGACCTGAGGCACCAAGCGACAGAGCGGTGCCACTTATCTGATGAATGGTTTAACCACCAATCTGTGTTTACTCAACAGTTTTTTTTTATTCATGCAGATCCATGTTTAGTCCTTTTATTTAATCATCACGTCATTGTTGAGTTCACAGTTTTGTGATTGTGCTTTATTGAAAGGCGTTCCTGCTTCCGGGTGACTGGACGGACGTTTGTGATCACGGTGGACCCACAAAGAAACCAAGAGGAACTGTTATTTTATCAGCATCCACACGAAGAATTCTAGTTTTACTGCTGTTTATTAATCATGAGACATCAGAGGCTGGAGACGACGAGCGATCAGGCCAGATGTTATCAGGAGTGGATCTCTGATGGGGTTTGGTGAGAAATGTCAAATTTAAACACCAGAAGAAACTAGAAGAAACCACTCTCTCAGTTTCACTTCCTGTCTCTCAGCTGAAGTACAAATGTTTTATTTCTGTTCAGCAGTCCTGTAACATTTCCTGGAAAATCCTGGAACAGTTTTGACTTTGTTTTCACTGCAGGTCAATTTTTAAATCCCTTTAATGAGATTTAGCTTTTGTTGAATTCTTCAAAATGAAGTTTCCCAAAAAGTGACCAATATAGATCTCCTTCCCAAAATGCTTTTAATTTGAAATGTTATTTCCTGCCCAAGCACAATTGGACTCAGTTCTCTGATTAAGGATTCGGTCTGGACGGAGGATCAATACCAGAATATTAGAAACACATATGATCAATATGAACATGAGACGATCAGAAATGTCATAAATAAACCACCTGTGATCACTGAGAGCCGCCTCACTTCCTGTTTGTTCAACAACGATAGAACTGAACTCTGATTGGTCCATCACTGCAGCAGATAATTAACTAATGAACCAATTAACTAATTAACCTCAAGTCGGTGCAGTAAAATCATTAAAGCTGCTGTCAGTGCAAATAAAGTGTGGTGCAGTACTTCTACTGCAGTAACAGAGTACTTTCTCTGTTACTGCTGAGTACTTTCTCTGTTACTGCAGTACTTCTACTGCAGTAACAGAGTACTTTCTCTGTTACTGCAGTACTTTATGTGGACAGATGTGATGAACTGCTGATTTCCAGCTTCCTTCATGTCAGAATAAAGAAAAATTATATTTATTCTCTCAGTTTTAATGTCCACATCAGAGAATCAGCCACAAAACGACAAATGTACAGAAAAAAATTATACTATATTAAAATACTAATTAACAGAATACAAATACCAATATCTAGATTTTTTCTTCTTTTGATGCCAAACAATGAGGTCAGAGCTTGAAACGTGTGTCTGTGCAGAGGCTTTTATTTTGAAGAGCCGCCCGGGGGTCGGGACTCCGTCGGTCTGTCCGTGGGGGTGACTCCGGGACCGGGAGATCTCAGCATCATGCGGGTCCGGGACGGAGGAGCTCGGTGACGGCTCGGTCCAGATAAAATGAGACTGTGTGTGTGTTGTCTGATAACGGATCAATATTATCACGTGACACTGAACACCTGTCTGACTTTTGAGTCTGTTTAATGTTTTCTCTGTAATCAGCTGATATTTCATTATGACCTCAATGTGACCAGAACCAGGACCAGGACCCCCCCACCACCACCTTCAGTATTGATCAGAAACATTCTGGATATTTGCAGAAAACTTGGACAATAAATCTGTTTCTTCAGAAGGAGCTCTGCTCTGCTTCTTTAAACTATAAATGTATAAATGTAAAGTTCTTGTATTTGGATCCTCTGTGTCCTGCAGTGGCCCCCCCAGGCCCCCCCAGGCCCCCCAAGCCCTGCATACAACACAGACTTTCCCTCCTGTGTGTTTTGCTACAATGACGACAAAAGTCGTCCCTGTTTCAGGGTCTGGGCGCCTTCCTGGTCTCCACCGTCTCCATGGCAGCCACCGGTGCCTCTGCCTACATGGGGAAGACGAGGAAGCCGCTAAAGGTGCTGAGCCGACTCTGGTCAAATACGTTGGTCCCGGGCCAGAGGGTGACCCAGAGCTGGTCCCCCTGCTCCAGGACCAGGGTCATGCCGTTGGAGCCGCTGCCGTGGACGCCTCTGGTGTCATAGATGGCGAACATGTTCACACCATTCTTCAGCAGCGCTGCATTCAGGGTCCCCAAGTCCCCGACACAGCCGGTGAACCGGATGTAGTAGAGTCCCTTCATGGGGGCCGTGAAGATGCCTGCAGTCAGAGGGCAGGGAGAGACCGTTCAGACCACTAGACCATCAGACCACCACCAGACCACCAGACCATCAGACCACCACCAGACTACCAGACCATCAGACCACCACCAGACTACCAGATCTCCAGCAGACCTCTGGTACCTGAACAGTCCAGTCGTACCTGTGTCTGAGCTGTATGCGCTGCCGATGTTTGTTGTCACCTTCTTGAACACCAGCGTGGTGTTGGAGTCAAACGGTCCGTGCTGGGTCCACTGCTCAGTGGTGAACAGGGAGGCTGAGAACGCCACCTGAGATTTACCTGCGGGGAGACAGACAGACGGGACCAGAGGGTTTATCCTCAGGACGGTGGCCCTTTAGGGACGTCTTCAGGCAGCGTATGAAACATGTGAGCTGCTGCACAACGCCAGCTGTGGTTCCACTGGAAGCTTTTTGTTGGTGTTTTTATGTGATGTAGGTGTGAACCGTCCCTTTACAGCCACAGTAGAATGATAAGTACGGGTCAGTGACTGTCGGGTACAAACCCATCGGACCGACCTCTCTCCTCGTGCTCCTTCTCCAGTTGGTCCACTCTGGTGATCAGTTGCTGCAGCAGGACTCTCAGATCTTCTTCTGTTGTTTTCTCAGGATTTAAAATGTGATCCTCTTGTTTTTCCTCTATGATCAGCTCAGCCCGGACCAGACCGCAGACCACCGCCACAACCAGAAACCAACCAGATGCCATTGCACCTCGAGGACGGCGGACTGGCAGCAGCAGAGACGCTGTGGACTGAAAGACTGAGAGGCTCAGGTGACCTCTGAGCCAGTTTGAACAGCACGGTTTGTTGGACCTCAGACTTTACAGCCAGACTGTGTTTGTTTGTCTGAACGCAGCTCCGTTCTTCCAGTTGTTGTACTTTTATCTGCTGCTGGTTCATCCAACTAAAACTAAGACTTATTAAGCAGATTCCCTGGACTAAAACACCAGAGCAGATAACTGTTGTGTTCAGCAGAGAGAACATGAACAACTTGAAATGTGCTGAACTTCCTCGCAGACACAGATGTAGACAATACTCCCTGCAAGCTTAGACAGCTGTGACTTCCTCCTAAAACAGGTCAGCTGAGGCGTCGGATGAAGGGATTTAGTGTCCCGACAGTCACCTCTGGGAGACAAAGAGCTCTGAATGACTGAGTAATCCCTCAGAGCCGGTAATCTCCTCTCATTCTGCTGTTAAATAGATGAAACGTTGGACAAAGAGGATTCCACAGATCGGATCTGATCAGAGCACATTTTCTCTTTCAGAGGTTCTTGCTGAGAGCGCATATGTTTAGTGATGGCCGACCCCAGCCTGAACCAGCCTGAACCAGCCTAAACCAACCTAAACCAGCCTGAACCAGCCTAAACCAACCTGAACCAGCCTGAACCAGCCTGAACCAGCCTAAACCAACCTAAACCAGCCTGAACCAGCCTAAACCAACCTGAACCAACCTAAACCAGCCTAAACCATCCTGAACCAACCTAAACCAGCCTGAACCAGCCTAAACCAGCCTGAACCAGCCTTTACTAAACCAACCTTTACGAAACCAGCCTTTACTAAACCAGCCTAAACCAACCTGAACCAGCCTAAACCAGCCTGAACCAGCCTAAACCATCCTAAACCAACCTAAACCAGCCTGAACCAGCCTAAACCAGCCTGAACCAACCTAAACCAGCCTGAACCATCCTGAACCAACCTAAACCAGCCTGAACCAGCCTAAACCAGCCTAAACCAACCTAAACCAGCCTAACCAACCTTTACTAAACCAACCTAAACCACCCTGGACCAGCCTTTACTAAACCAGCCTAAACCACCCTGAACCAGCCTTTACTAAACCAGCCTAAACCAACCTGAACCAGCCTAAACCAACCTAAACCAGCCTAACCAACCTTTACTAAACCAACCTAAACCACCCTGAACCAACCTTTACTAAACCAGCCCCAACCAGCCTAACTAAACCAACCTGAACCAGCCTAAACCAGCCCCAACCAGCCTAACTAAACCATCCTGAACCAGCCTAAACCAGTCTTTACGAAACCAGCCTAAACCAACCTGAACCAGCCTAAACCAACCGAAACCAGCCTTTACTAAACCAGCCCCAACCAGCCTAACTAATCCAGCCTAAACCAACCTAAACCAGCCTTTACTAAACCAGCCTAAATCAACCTAAACCAACATAAACCAATCTAAACCAGCCTTTACTAAACCAACCTAAACCAGCCTTTACTAAACCAGCCCCAACCAGCCTAAACTAATCTAAACCAATTATATTATATTAAATTATATTATATAACAGTTATTATTGTCTGGTTCTGTATTACAAACCTGTAAGTGACAGCACTGGCGTCCAATCATGTGGTTTGACTACTGCAGGTGGGCGGGGCTTCATGTGTGCAGCAGATCAGGAAACAGTCAGTTTGTCCTGCAGCGCCCCCCCATGGAGACAGAGCATCATCCCACCCCCCCAGTAGGAATGATTATGATCCATGCTTAAACCCCAAATATATTATTATTAATGATCCACTTTAACTATATTATTATTAATGATCCACTTTATTAATGATCCAAACCCCCCCCCCCCCCCCCCCCCCCCCCCGAGTAAAACAGACACATGCTCAAACAGAAGTCCACTTGGTTTATTGAGAGCTTTAGAAAGGCTTGTGATTATTCCAAGAAATCAGAGCAACATCTCTCTAAAGTCACACTGAAGGTGAGAAGACACACCTGCACAGCTGATCAGCCCAAACCTTGGAATCACTTCAACCAAGACTACCTGAACAGGTCTGAGCGGGTCCGATGGGTCTGAACAGGTCTGAGCGGGTCCAATGGGTCTGGACAGGACTGAGCGGGTCGGAACAGGTCTGAATGGTCTGAACAGGTCTGGGTTGCTGTTAAACTCAGTTGGTGGGTGGTAAACTGGTTCCAGTCTGGTATTTAGCCAGTGGGGGTGGATGGTTGCTGGGTCCAGTGAGTCAGGATTAATCCCTGCTGGATTACGACGCTCATGGCTGCTCTGAACTGGTTCCAGTGAGTTCTGAGTTTGATTTCAGTTATTGAACAGGTCGAACTTCTCCACATCTCAAACGATCTTAACAACACTAAACATCCTTTTTATCAGTTTTTTCAGAGTGAAGGTCCACCTGAAGGCTCGCCTGGTGTTCTGATCCAGCAGAGCTGCTTCTCACTTTCATTTGCTTGGTTTTACAGTGACCTGATTCTCCATCAGTGTCCTCTCATTAAACTGGTTTAGTCTGAGTCTGAACTGGCTTAAGGCAAATCAAATCCATGTGTGATCCCAGCGGACACACGTGTCACGAGTCCAGATTAATTAATCTGATTGTAAATCTGATTGTTAAGAAAAACAAGGCAGCAGCATCCAAACACTGATTGTCACACTGAGAGCAGACGAGGAGACGTCCAGCCCTGAACTGTCACCAGAAGAACCTCGAGCTGATCCTCAACTGCCAGCAAGCAGCTTCACGGAAAAGGACCAGGAGGGAACTGGAAAAGCAGGGAACTGGATCAGGAGGTTTAAGAACGGCACCTTTGGCTTGTCTCAAACTGGTTCAGACTGACTGCAGACCAGGTCAGATTGTTCTGGACTGAAGCCGTTTAGATTTGGCCCTGAACTGGTTTAGACTGATGTTTTTCTTGAATCTCCAAACTATTTAATGTTGAATACCAAGTGGACTTGTCTGGACTTTAACTGGTTTGGATGGTTCTGAAGTGGCCTAAGTTGGATCTGAAATGTTTGACCTGGTTTGTGTTGGAGCTGAACTGGTTTAAGACGGTTTTAAAGGGGGGCGAAAGTAAACACAGGAAGAAGAATTGATGAATTGAAGAGCTGATGTTGGAGCTTCCAACAGGATCAAACAGGCCTCGTTTCTTCTTCTGCTGCTTTAAATGTGTTTCTTGGATGTACTTCCTGCTTTGTTGTGCTGCAGCTACAGACAGCAGCTAAAGTCACAGTCAGAGTGTTTCTCCATCCCAGATGAACCTCTGGTCGTCATGGTGTTAAAAACCCTCTGAGCGGCTGACGTCTGGCCTGGTGCCCCCCCATTAGAGAATAATACTGATGTGCTGCTGGATATAATATACCACTGACAGTCTGCATGGGGGCTTTTACTTTGAAAACTGTCTGGATTCTCTTTGCTGTTTGTCTTTCTGACTTCCTGCCGCCTCCTCTGCTCTGAGCTACTTGACGTCAGAAACAGAATCTTTAGCGAAGCGCCGAGACGCCTCTGAAACGCACCGCGGAGCTTCTGCTGGAATCTGAAGGGTTAACCAGAGCGGACGCCATCAGCTCCATCAGCCACAACGAAGCCAGAACGTGACGCAGACGCGAATTACACTGCGACTCTAAAGGGTCTCTCTGTGAATCTCTGGAAACCCCTAAAAGTCCTGACCAGACCAGGCCAGGGGCTTGGCCTCTTCTAGTGTTTTGATGTTCTACCTTTTCACAATCTGACATTTAAACAGCCGCTCTGAAACAGCAGGGCCTCCTGTCCACTCCCAGGACCGAGACGCCTCCCGCTGTTACAGTAAAGGCACCAATCACAGAGCGGGAGCCGGTTTTCACCGACTCTGCTCACTGACACGAAGACGCCGGCGTGTTTCGTCTAACCCTAACCCTCTGAAACAAGAAACTGAAGCGGCCGTCTTCCCACAGGAACAACGTCTGGTCAGCACAGAGGCATGATGGGAGTTCAAGAACATGAACAGAAAAACAAAAAAGCACCAGAGTCCGTCTGTCTCCACTTTGGTACGTTCTAGTGCTGAAACCCTAACAGATTATTATCGGTCAGGACATCAGCGCCGATCAGCTCCCTGCTTCAGACTCATTCTGGTTTGATCTCTGGGCCTCTTATTTCTTTGGCAGCTTAAAGAATCGCTTCAGGCCCAGAGAGGGACGCCGTGAATATCACACAGCACCTGTACAGAGCAGTCCAGCTTATTTAGGAATATCTGAAATACATCTAGGTAGCTGGTTAGCCGTGACGGGCGTCGACCTCAGGACGGTTAACTGAGGGTTTTAAGCTCGATCGTTTCCTCCTTAATGTGATAGTTTGATGGACAGGAGGAGACTGACAGGTAACAGGTGACAGAAAGAAACACCTGGTCGTTAAGCTGTGAACATGTGATGCACGTCTCTTTGCTTCGTGTCTTTCTATCAAAGTGAAAACAAAGTGAAAAGCTGCAGACAGTCAGACAGTCACCATCGGAGTCAGCAGAGCGACCAATCACCAGCCCTGCTGCTCGCAGTGTGAACGCCCCTTTAGGTTATGCATAAACTTTGAAAGTGCAGATTAAAAAGGTGTCTTTTTGGTGTTCAAGTGCATTCGTTTGTTCTCACATTTATGGCTTTAGACACAAACGGGCAGAACTGCGGAGGACGGTCCCTATAGTCTCTTGGTGTGCTTAGAGTTGTAGTGGCTCCTCATGTCTTTACGGAGGCGGAACTTCTCTCCACAGACGCCGCAGATGTACAGGTGGACGTCCATGTGTTTCTCCAGCTGCTCTCCGCCGGGGAAGATCTGGAAACACACCTGGCAGATGGTTTCCCCGGCCGACAGGTGGGAAATCATGTGTCGGACGTGGTCGTGTTTGAGGAAGGTTCCCTGGTCGCAGACGGGGCACACGTAGCGCGCCATGCCTTTGTGCATGTCGGTGTGCAGCCTGAGCTGGCGCTCCCGCAGGAACTGCTTCCCGCAGGTCTGGCAGGTGAACTGCTTCTCCTTGGTGTGGACGGTGTAGTGCTCCCGCAGGTGGCAGCGCTGGTAGAAGCCTTTACCGCAGATGCTGCAGAAGTGTTTGCGGCGGTGGTCCGGCTCGCCGCCCTCCTCCAGCAGCACCGGGCGAAACAGCTCCTGGTCGTGGCAGGACAAGGCGTGCTCCAGCGCCAGACTTTCGTTCTGGAACAGCAGGCCGCAGTGAGAGCAGGCGAGGTCGGCCGCCTCCAGCAGGCCCTCCTCCATCCCCTGCGGCTCCTCCAGCAGGGACGCCTCGTCCTCCCCGTGGGAGTCGGACTCGCCGCCCTGAGATTCGCCGCAGCGCTCTGCGTGCTCCTGGAGCTGGCGGCCTTTGATCAGCACCTGGCCGCACCGCCCACAGGCACAGATATGGCCCATGTGGTTAGACAGGTAGTGGGCCGACTTGTCCTCCTCGGTTAACAGAGCGCCACACAGTTCACAGGGGGCACAGTCGGCGACCTGCTTCTCGTCTTTGACCTTGCGAAGCTTTGCAGGGACTCCTGACTCTTCGCTGCTGGACATGTGGCCTTCCAGAGGCTCACTGCTGTTGTCCATACCTGAGACACCGGGCTCGGGTTCGCGGTCTGGTCCGGTTTTGTCCCTCCGTAAGTCTTTACGTTTGGCGTCAGTGAACCGTGTGCTGCAGTCTCTGGTGCTGGGCTCGCCGACCCGGACCACCTCGATCTCGGGGAACAAGCTTTCCTCTGGTTCTGTCTTGATGGAGACGCTCCTGGTGGACCCGGGCTCGCCGTCTGTCCCGGCTGCCACCGACCGGATGGTGAGGGCGGAGTCAGCCTTGGCCTCGGGCCAGTCCTCCTCGCCTTTACAGACGACCCTGTGTTCCTCTGTGCTCTCGGAGGCGGAGCTCTCAGCTTTGTTGGAGTCGTTGTCACCTTCGCCGTTTCCTCTCTGCGGGTTGAAGGCCTTCCTGTTGGTGCAGGTCAGGATGTGTTCGATTAAAAGCTTCTCGCAGCTGAAGACGAAGCCGCAGTCGTCGCAGGTGTAGGTGCGTCCAAATCGAGGACGGTCTTTGAGCGTTGAACCCCTGCCGCTGGACCTTTTCCTCAAGTCGCATGGCTGCTCTGTCACTCCATCCGCCAGCGGTGGCGCCACCGTCAGTGGAGCCGTCACCACCTCCTCCGCCACCACCGCTCTGCTGATGGTGCCCGGAATGGCTGGACGCCCGACAGTGCTGTTGGCGGCTTTTGGGAGACGCTCCGCTTCCGATGCAGCAGGCCTCTGCTGCTCGTACATGCGGACTCCAAACATCATCTTCCCCCCGGCGGCGCCACTGGAGGATGTGGACGAGGAGGAGGAGGCCGAGGAGGACGGGGTGAGGTTGGAGTTTCTGATGTCCCTGAGATCCTCCAGCGAGTCGGGAATGTAGTACATCTGCAGGTACGCCATGGACGCCTTGAGGTCCTCAAACTCGTAGCTCCCCACGACGATGCGCCCCAGGTACATGAGCTGCAGGATGAGGTCGAAGCACTCTGCGCTGATCTGCATGTTGCTGAGGTCCAGACGGCCCGCCCCCTGCTGGTCCCGGATGAACATCATCCTGAAGTAGGAGCTGCACGCCGCCAGGACGGCCTTGTGCGCCCTGAAGTAGATGTCACCGATGGCGATGAGGCAGTCGCACAGGAAGCCCCACTCCCGCTGGTTGTTGAGCTGCTGGAGGACGTGATCGCTGTGGCTCGGCCTCGCCATCGCCCTACACACACACACACACACACACACACACACACACACACACACACACACACACACACACGAAGAGTGAATCAGGTTTCAGGTGTGTCCACCTCTTTCACCCCAAACGGCTCAGATATTAGCATGCTAATGTTAGCATTGTCCATCGGGTCAGGTAGCTACACAGCTAACGGCTAACAGCTGTAAATATATAGTCACAACTGATTTAGTCAGTTAGTTTGTTTGGTGATGGTAAAACTCACTGATCACTGGTGTTAGCACAAGGCTAAGCTAACAGGAGAGGGTCCCACAGTGAGGTTATAATGAGCTCATAATTACAGCTGCAAACATTCGCTGTGACTATTTCATTAATCACCAACTACTCTGATCATTTATTCGTCAGTTTCAGTTATTTTTTAAGGAAAAGTCTTAAAAACTGAATATTGTCTTGTTTCTGGGACAAATTGTATCATCTGAGGACATTTTTCACAATTTTCTGACAGTTTATGAACCAAACAAACAATCGATTAATCCAGAAAATAATCTACAGTAATCAATAATAAAAAATAATAGTTAGCTGCAGCCCCGGTGATAAAGTAGTTAGAATGTAGTACTAATGTATTAATACAGTAATAACACTATTAATACAGTAATAACACTGTAATAACACACTATTAATGTAGTTACAGTCTGACAGCAAACTGCAGCCTTAAAGTGTTGAAGTGTAGAAAAGTAAAGTCTTCAGGGTCTCTGTACCAGACTCCGTTGACTAAACGTCTAAAATAAGAGTTTCTTCCACACGCTGTGGGAGGTTTACGGTAACGGAGCGCCAGCAGCTCTCCGGCCGCCCCCGCATGCCCGCGGCGGCTGTGCGGGGGGACTCCTCGTGTTCACCGGCTGTCAGTCACCGGGAGAGCCGCTGGGGAGGAGAGGGGAGCGGGACACCGAGGGGCAGACAGAAGGGAGAGGCCGCCGCACTAACGAGCTAAAATGGAGAATACCGCGGTTAGCCGTTATGCTAACAGCAATTAGCATCCACCAGGCCGGAAGTCACTGCGAGTAGAGCTTCAAAATAAAAAAAATGAGACGCCACGAGGAGTGAAACAGACGGAAAGATACATGTACGGACGGAAAAAATTAGATTAAATCTGAAGTTGTTCAAACACAGTAAATAGACAAGATATATGAGTTCATCTGAAATTTATCAGAGCGCGTTGAATCATTGAGTTCGTTACTACGGCTTTTACTTTGGACAGCTGCGGCGGATGTAGAAGAGTAAATGCTGCTATTGACGGTGTGCAGTGATCGCTCTCCCGCAAACAGTCCCGCCACCCCCGCACTGCCACCCGCACTCAGCTAGCACCGACAGCAGCAGGCCGCGGGGACTTTTTCAGTTCTCCCGGCCTGGCGGCTCTGACGGTCGGACAGAAACCCGTCGACTCACCGTGGGTACCGGAGGCCGGCGGAGGAGCTGCTGTGGGCGGCGGGTGTGCGGGTGTTCCCGGGGGGGCAGGACGCTTCCTCTGCTGCGCTGAGACGAAGGAGAAGCCGCTTCTTCCTCCTCTTCTTCCTCCTCTTCTTCTTCTCCTCCTGCAGGATGAAAGGACTTCCGCACAGACTGCCGCTCCGTCAAGCCGGACACACGGAGCACGTGTGGGGAAGACAAAATAAAGGACTTCCGGTCTCAGTGCGCGCCTTCAAAATAAATTACATTCGAATCAACTTTATTGTGATTGTAACGTGTACAATGACGTAGAGAGAATAATATAATATAAGTCTTTACAGGGTTCGGACTAAAGATATTAATCCACAATTTCCATGGCAGCACAGTAACCTGTAACCACGGTAACAGAGCAGGAGCCTCCATCTCTGATCGTTGGTTCTGAGCTCTGAAGGTCAGAACAGAGTCCAGAGTTTGTTCTGAAGAATCTTTCTGACCAAAGCTCTTTAGTTTCCTTCAGCTCTCGGAACTGTTCAGCAGCTTCTCCTTCATCTCAGCTTCAGTCCTCCACTGGGACGCCACACGACGCCACCGCTAGCTTAACGCTCCACGTGAGGCTGGAGGACGTAGCAGCTAAATGAGTGGATGTCAATGTTCTCCAGCAGATATCTGAGCTCCACCCAGACTGAGGCGGCAAGGAGCTTCACTGTTTCTACCTGTGCTTCTCATTCAGTGTGTAGAGAGCAGCAGCTGAGACCAACAAGGCTCCTCAGACAGAGTTGTGTTCAAAGACAGGCAGCTGGGACAGGAAGTCCGTCCTCTGCTGGGCCTTTGTGAGGATGGAGGCCACTTCAGTCCTGAGAGGGGGTGGATGTGATGACCCCCAGCCCCGCCTGCTGCCAGGTGAGCTGGATGAGTGAGATGATGATGATGAAGTCACAAACAGGATCCTGCTGTCTGTCCCTGGGGGGTCGAGGCAGGATGTGGTGCAGTTATCAGCGGGGGCCGGTGGGCGACCCCAGCCTCTCTACGGGGTTCACGGCCGCAGAGGTCGGCGACGGCCTGACGTCATGTGGTCATGTGACGGCGGACATGTTGGGGACGATGGAGGAGGCGTCACAGTGACCTGATGGTCGGGACCTGAAGACAGGGACACACTGGGTCTGAGCCCCCCTGTTAACTAGGTTAACTAGGTTAACTAGGTCATGCTCATGTCACTGTCAATAGAATAGTTCCTTTTTATTGATCCTTCACAGGAAATTACTTTGTCACGGCAGCAGTACAGACAGACAACAGCCACCACAAGACAAGCAACACTGAAGCCACAGAAACAATGTGAGAATATAAAATATGTGAAAATATAAAATAGAGTAATATAACACAAGACTAGCATACAATATCAACAAATAAAAAGAAATATCTTGCATCGTGCATAATCCAGACTTCAAGTAAGATACGCTGTGCAAAACTGAAAACTAGTTCACATTCATGATACTGGTAGCTAATTAACTAGTTTACATCTATAATGCTGGTAATCAGTTAATATTTTCCATCTTGTGGTTGTTTATGTTGTTTGGATAAGATAGTTTTATTTTGACATCCAAACCGGAAGTGTTCTGTGTTGTTTTTCCGTCAGACAGATCAGAGGAAGATTAAAATGAGGAGGTCTCACTCTGAGCTGGTCTTCCGGGCAGATCACAGATGCGACGCAGATGAAACCTCTCACTCTGTGTGAGTTTGTTGAGCAGTTTGTAGTTCTGCTGCTGCAAGATGATCCTGATCAGAAAACACTGCAGATCAATAACTACTGTTAACAGATCGATATTTCCTGTTTAAGAATTAGATAACAGCTCTGAAAATGAAGCCTTTAACTTTTCTCCTCAAACTCAGCAGTTTATTTTGGAGTAAAAGAAAGAAAATCAACTTTGATGAAAGTCTATTTTTACTCTGTTAGTGTTCACATTATTGTGTCCAGCAGTGAACTCACAGTCTGTGCTGCAGATTCAAACAGGAATCAGTGCAGTTACTATTATTATTATTACTATTATTATTATTATTATTACTATTGTTATTGTTACTACTATTGTTGTTATTACTACTATTATTATTGTTATTGTTATTGTTACTATTATTATTGTTGTTATTACTACTATTATTATTGTTATTGTTACTATTATTATTACTATTGTTATTGTTACTATTATTGTTGTTATTACTATTATTATTATTACTATTGTTATTGTTACTATTATTGTTGTTATTACTATTATTATTATTACTATTAATATTATGACTATTATATTTCTATATTTGAGTATTATTATATTTACATATTAAATTTATATTTTTATCATTATTATATTTATTATTATTATATTCATATATTATTATTATTATATTTATTTATTATTATTATATTTATTATTATATTTATTGATTATTGTTATATTTATTATTATTATATTTATTGATTATTATTGTGTGTCTTGCTCCTCTTGTGTTCATCTTGCTGATTATATTGATAACTGCTGTCTTCGGTGGTTTTCATTTCAGTCATTTTTATTTCCATCGATCGCTCCGATATCGATCATTAATCACACGTCGTAGGTGACACAGCCGGGTCACGTGACAGCCCCTTTGACCCTTCCTCTCGCGAGACGTGACGCGGTTCGGAGCGAGATCACCGCAGCAACAAACCTGCTCCCCGTCTGCGGACAATCAGCCCCTTTCTGCGGTAAGACACCGATTAACGGACCCGTGCACGGCGCGCGTGCACGGCGCGCACGGGCGGAGGCCGTGTGGCGGACGGATGGGCGTGAGCACGCGCCCGTGTGCGTGTGTAGGTGAAAGGGGAACGTGCGTGATGCAGAATGTGAATGAGGCGGAGGATGGAGGAGGCTGCAGTGTGTGTGTGTGTGTGTGTGTGTGTGTGTGTGTGTGTGTGTGTGTGTGTGTGTGTGTGTGTGTGTGTGTTAGTGTGTGTGTGTGTTAGTGTGTGTGTGTTAGTGTGTGTTAGTGTGTTAGTGTGTGTGTGTGTGTTAGTGTGTGTGTGTTAGTGTGTGTGTGTGTGTGTGTTAGTGTGTGTGTGTGTGTGTGTTTGTGTGTGTGTTAGTGTGTGTGTGTGTGTGTGTTAGTGTGTGTGTGTGTTAGTGTGTGTGTGTGTGTGTGTTAGTGTGTGTGTGTTAGTGTGTGTGTGTGTGTGTGTGTTAGTGTGTGTGTGTGTGTGTGTTAGTGTGTGTGTTAGTGTGTGTGTGTGTGTGTGTTAGTGTGTGTGTGTGTTAGTGTGTGTGTGTGTGTGTTAGTGTGTGTGTGTGTGTGTGTGTTAGTGTGTGTGTGTTAGTGTGTGTGTGTGTGTGTGTGTTAGTGTGTGTGTGTTAGTGTGTGTGTGTTAGTGTGTGTGTGTGTTAGTGTGTGTGTGTGTGTTAGTGTGTGTGTGTGTGTGTGTGTGTGTGTGTGTGTTAGTGTGTGTGTGTGTGCGTGTGTGTGTGTGTGTGTGTCAGGTGACCTTCAGTGAGGTCAAAGGTCAGGTGATCACTGCTCAGGTTGGAGGTGTGCGGAGCCTTCTGGTGGGGTCTGAGGCCCCCCTTCAGGTGAACTACGACTCCCAGGGTGCATCTGGGTGAGCAGCAGCCAATCAGAGAGCAGATCTGTTCAGTCTGCAGCATCACTCTTTTATTTTTCTGGTCAGTTTAACATCACTGCCTGTCTGTCTGCCTGACTCTCTCTCTCTGTCTCTCTCTCTCTCTCTGTCTCTCCCTCTCTGTCTGTCTCTCTCTCTCTCTCTCTGTCTCTCTCTCTCTGTCTCTCTTTCTGTCTGTCTCTCTCTCTCTGTCTGTCTCTCTCTCTCTGTCTCACTCCCTCACGTTACATCACTTCCTGTTTGGTTTATCAAATAAGTCTTTGTAGGAAAATATCAGTATATTTTTATGAAAATCTGGTTCCTGGATCATTTTCCTGCACATTGATTGGATGTTCTGTATGTTTAAACTCTTCCTCCTCTTCCTCTTCCTCACTGTGTGAATCTTCCTCCTCCAGAGGAAGTCATCATCTGTGACGTCCCTCCAGAATAAAGCTCCAGAAAACAGAGGCTGCAGAACCTCATAGAGAACCTGTCTATTGTTAAGGTTCCTTCAGTCTCTCAGTGATCCACTGACAGTCTGAACATCCAGGGGTTCACCCTCTGCAGACAGGAGCTGCTGTCTGAACATCCAGGGGTTCATCCTCTGCAGACAGGAGCTGCTGTCTGAACATCCAGGGGTTCATCCTCTGCAGACAGGAGCTGCTGTCTGAACATCCAGGGGTTCACCCTCTGCAGACAGGAGCTGCTGTCTGAACATCCAGGGGTTCACCCTCTGCAGACAGGAGCTGCTGTCTGAACATCCAGGGGTTCATCCTCTGCAGACAGGAGCTGCTGTCTGAACATCCAGGGGTTCGTCCTCTGCAGACAGGAGCTGCTGTCTGAACATCCAGGGGTTCGTCCTCTGCAGACAGGAGCTGCTGTCTGAACATCCAGGGGTTCACCCTCTGCAGACAGGAGCTGCTGTCTGAACATCCAGGGGTTCACCCTCTGCAGACAGGAGCTGCTGTCTGAACATCCAGGGGTTCACCCTCTGCAGACAGGAGCTGCTGTCTGAACATCCAGGGGTTCACCCTCTGCAGACAGGAGCTGCTGTCTGAACATCCAGGGGTTCATCCTCTGCAGACAGGAGCTGCTGTCTGAACATCCAGGGGTTCATCCTCTGCAGACAGGAGCTGCTGTCTGAACATCCAGGGGTTCACCCTCTGCAGACAGGAGCTGCTGTCTGAACATCCAGGGGTTCACCCTCTGCAGACAGGAGCTGCTGTCTGAACATCCAGGGGTTCACCCTCTGCAGACAGGAGCTGCTGTCTGAACATCCAGGGGTTCACCCTCTGCAGACAGGAGCTGCTGTCTGAACATCCAGGGGTTCATCCTCTGCAGACAGGAGCTGCTGTCTGAACATCCAGGGGTTCACCCTCTGCAGACAGGAGCTGCTGTCTGAACATCCAGGGGTTCATCCTCTGCAGACAGGAGCTGCTGGTTCACCCTCTGTGTGTGTTGCAGACTGGGTCATGGAGGTGTCGTCTCACAGCCTCTTCCTGCTGCAGCAGCTCAACGTTCAGAGAGAGTTCGGCTTCCTGTGTGACTGCACCGTCGCCATTGGAAACGTCTACTTCAAAGCTCACCGAGCCGTGCTGGCCGCCTTCTCCAACTACTTCAAGATGATCTTCATCCATCAGTCCAGGTGGGGGGGGGCACTGAGATGATTTCCCTGATAAATTAGAGTAACTACAGATGTTCTGAGAGCAGAACAGAAGCTTCCAGATGTTCCAGATATCAGTGTGCAGCAGCAGGAAGGATCCATCAGCTGCTGCCTCTTTTAACGAGATAAACTAGTTCCCTGAGTCGCACTTCACATGTCCACACACACACACACACACACACACACACACACACACACACACACACACACACACACACACACACACACACACACACACACACACTGACTGATGGAGGCAGCAGCTCTAAAATCCCTGTTTTAGTGAATGTAGTCTGGTGTGTGTGCTGTTTGTGGTTAAACCAAAAGGATCTTCCAGGTCTCTCTCTGTAGGGATCCTTTCCATGATGCTGTCACACACTTAGAATAACACTCTGAGCCTGTCAGTGGATCAAACAAGCTCTTTTAGTGGACCTACTGTGATCAGGTGCAGTTGTCCCAAAGGATCACGTTGCAGCCATTGCAGCCCGTTTGGTGTCTGCTGGCTGAGGTGATCTACTGGACCAGTTCCAACACTTTTACTACCTACCAGTCACTCAGACACCAGGATGTGGACACAGAGGATCAGGGGGAGAAACAGTGGAGTGACCCTTTAATGTTATTAAACGCCACATCACCACAGGAGGTTTTAATAATGAGACAGGATGTTTAACGAACACAAGTTGCCTTGAACAAAGTGTTTAATCTCAGCAGAAACAAAGTGATGCAGCAGGATGGTGACGATCAGGTGTCTGATTGGCCGTCTCGTGTTGTCTGTCTGTCCTCAGTGAGTGTATAAAGATCCAGCCCACGGACATCCAGCCGGACGTCTTCAGCTACCTGCTGCACATCATGTACACCGGCATGTGTCCCAAACAGCCTGTGGACCAGAGCCGGCTGCAGGACGGCATCAAGTTCCTTCACGCGTACCAGTTGTGCCGGAAACCCGGCGAGGGCGCCGCCGATGCCACCACAGACGTGGTCCGCATGTCCAACCTGTACGGCATCCAGATCTCGTCCCAACTTGCCAACAAGGACGCGCCCGGTGTACCCAAGTCCACCACAGTGTCCCGCGGCGCCCCCGAGGATGGACGCTCCTCTGGCCGGGGGGGGCGGTCCCACTCCCAGCTGTCCCTCGCTGTCGGACTCGAAGGGGTCCCATCAGACAACCAGGCCTCTGGGCTACGCAACGTCTGCTCCGTGGCGTCCGGGGACGACTCAGACATCTCGACACGCATCAAGCAGGAGAGGTTGGAGGAGGAGGAGGAGGGGGAGGACGGCGAGGGGGAGGAGGGGCAGGGGGCGGGGTCTCCGTCTCCAGCGCAGGGTAGCAGTCCGAGTCAGGGCATCCTGTTCAAAGACCGGCCCCTCGTCCTGCTCTGTCCCCGCTGTGGACAGCGCTGCTCCTCCCCCGAGGGCCTGCGGGAGCACCTGTTCAGCCACGCCCTCGACCCCGCCCGCCTGATGGAGGGGCTGTCGCACGGCGGCGAGCTGGACGCCGGCGTGGAGGAGGGGCAGCCGGGCGGCCAGGAGCAGCTGGACGCAGGGTGTCTGGAGGAGGCGCTGAGACAGAGCCAGGCGCTCGCCAACCAGCTGGCCGCCGAGCTGAGGAGGAGCCGAGGAGCAGGGGGGGGGGGCGGAGGGGGGAGCAGCCCCGCCGTCCTGCACTCGCGGAAACGTAAGATCGCCTGCGCCGTCTGCAGCCTGCGCTTCTCCCACAAGAGCCAGCTGCAGGAGCACATGTACACCCACACCGGGAAACCGTCCCGCTCCCACCGCTACAACCGCCTCTGCAGCCAGCTCTTCCAGGCCTCCGCCCACTTCTGCGAGGGCGCCGTGGAGCCCGGGGGAGGGGGCGGGGCCTTGGCCAGCACGGCCTCGCTGTCGGAGGAGGTTAACAGGGACACTCAGGACAACGGCAGCTCCTGCTACTCCCTGGACTCTGAGATCTCCCAGGAGAGCGTGGACGGCGTGCCTGTGGAGTGATGTCATCAGATGACCTGCGACAGGTGTGTGACCACGGGAAGGCGTGACTGAGCACATGGGAGGTTCTGTTTGTGGCAGCGGACTGGAGAGACGTGGTCTCTGGACTCTGTGTTGTTGTTCTGTCTCTGCTGCTGTCTGCTGGTCTGGTCCCCGTGCAGGTGTGTGTGTGTGTGTGTGGGGGTGTGTGTGGGTCAGTCATGTGATCGTAGTGTGGTGATGAGGTCATCAGATGCGACCAGCAGGCGTTTCATCGCTGAGATCCGTCCTGATCTTCCACCTTCAGCGGCGAACAGCGAAGGCGTCCAAGCGGCAGCTAAAGTGTGGGACTGCTCCTTTAAAATGATGGGCGTGCCTTCGCTCGCCGTCACCATCGCCGTGTGGTTGTTTGTGTCGTTTCCGTCAGAATCAGCTTCATGACAATCTGAGAAAAAAATGCTTTTGGGCCTTTAATCTGAAAATCTCTGCCCTTAAAGGAACATACCGCTATTTCTTAATATTTCAGTCACATTTCTGTCACGTTACGGGATTATTCTCCAGGTTATAGACGGATCCTTGTGATAACAGATGATAGAACTGATCACATGATTGATCAGATGATTCTTTGACGTGATTTTATTTTGAAAGGGCTTCCAGCTGAAGCCCTTAGGGGGTTAAAAACAGTGGTATGTTCCTTTAACCTGAACCAGTCTGTGGTCACATGACCTCGTTAAGGCTTATCAGTAGAGATGTTATTGATTATTGATTGCTGATGATCATTTTCATTCTGTCCTGCTGTAAAAAAACTAAAGAAGCTCAGTGTCGTTTTGTACTTTGTCTGTTTTTCATGGATGGAACAATAAAGTTTTGTAAATAAATGTTTTTTTCCACCAAGCAGACGTAGCGTTCGAGGATGTGTTTAAAGTTTGGATCTTTTTAAAGTCAAACTGTGGATGTCAAAACTGAGTTTAAAGGTTCAGTCCGAAGTTTTTTGGTTTTAAAATGAAGAAAAGTCTGACTTCACTGTGAGCAGCTTCATGAAGGAACTATTTTCTACCGAAGTACATCCGCTGATCGTATCACTGCACAGCTCCTGGTGTCCTCACTGAGCTAACAGCTAAGCTAACAGCTGAGCTAAGAGCTGAGCTAACAGCTGAGCTAAGAGCTGAGCTAACAGCTGAACTAACAGCTGAGCTAACAGCTGAACTAACAGCTGAGCTAAGAGCTAAGCTAACAGCTAAGCTAACAGCTGAACTAACAGCTGAGCTAAGAGCTAAGCTAACAGCTGAGCTAATAGGGAGAGGAAGGAGTCTGAATGAAGAATCTGCTGAAGGATCAATGAAAGGTGTGAACAGGATTGAAAACCCTAACCCCAGGACCACCCAATCAATCAATCAATCAATCTTTATGTATATAGCAACATTTCATAACTGTGTTACCTCAGACTGTGTCCATAAAGAGCAGCTCGTTGATCAATGATCAATATGGTAACAATGGACCACTAACCCCCCCGGAAACACCTGGACGGGGACACCTCAGACGGGGGACTCCGTAGTAAAGGCATCTCGACTCCTTCCTGACCTTTTAGCAGAAGCTCATGGTCTTCACAGGCTGCTGGGCCCCAGGAAGCAGGAAGTGGACCCACAGAGGCATTCTGGGAAGCTGAATATCCACACTGACATCAGTCCTCCAGCAGAACAGGATGTATGGTCATGTGCTTCTTTCAAAATAAAACATCCAGGAGCAGCTTTGACATTGTGAAAATAAATGTTCTAAAAGCTTCATTTTCCTGTTCCAGTTGTTCCTCTGGTTCTTCTGATTCCACTGGTTCATCTGGTTCCTCTGGTTCTTCTGATTCCACTGGTTCCTCTGGTTCCACTGGTTCTTCTGATTCCACTGGTTCCTCTGGTTCCACTGGTTCTTCTGATTCCTCTGGTTTATCTGGTTCTACTTGTTCCTCTGGTTCCACTGGTTCTTCTGATTCCTCTGGTTTATCTGGTTCCACTGGTTCTTCTGGTTCCACTGGTTCTTCTGGTTCCTCTGGTTCCACTGGTTCCTCTGATTCTTCTGATTCCACTGGTGCTTCTGGTTCCGCTGGTTCTTCTAATTCCTCTGGTTCTTCTGGTTCCTCTGGTTCTTCTGGTTCCACTGGTGCTTCTGGTTCCGCTGGTTCTTCTAATTCCTCTGGTTCTTCTGGTTCCTCTGGTTCCTCTGTGTTTTATTGATCTCAGATCAAACCTTTCTGTCAGATCTCCACTGAAGACAAACTTTCTTCTTGTCTCTTGATAAAAGCACGATCAGTTGATGATCAATAAATCGATCAATCTGATGTGACGTGAGCGTGATGACAGGCTGCTGGAAGGTGAGGTCCTGATTGGTCGCCGTGCTGTTGCTTAGGGATACATGGATGTATTTTTACCCTCCATCGCTATAGAAACAGAAGCTGCTGAGGTTCGTCTTCACACCTTTAAAAACAGACGACGCACCCCCAGAGCCGATCAATAACTGATCACTGATCAGTATATGGAGGATGTTCAGGTCTGTCTGTAGTTTTGTGTGTCTGTTCTGTGACGTGAGAAAGTGTTGAGATCTGCTCATCCTTTAATCTCCTGCTCCATCAGCTGATCTCTTGCTGATCTGCTGCTCCATCAGCTGACCTCCTGCTCCATCAACTGATCTCCTGCTCCATCAGCTGACCTCCTGCTGCTCCATCAGCTGACCTCCTGCTCCATCAGCTGATCTCTTGCTGATCTGCTGCTTCATCAGCTGATCTCTTGCTGATCTGCTGCTCCATCAGCTGATCTCCTGCTCCATCAGTTGATCTGCTGCTCCATCAGCTGATCTCCTGCTCCATTAGCTGACCTCCTGCTGCTCCATCAGCTGATCTTCTGCTCCATCAACTGATTTCCTGCTCCATCAGCTGATCTGCTGCTGCTCCATCAGCGGACCTCCTGCTCCATCAGCTGATCTCCTGCTCCATCAGCTGATCTCCTGCTCCATCAGCGGACCTCCTGCTCCATCAGCTGATCTCCTGCTCCATCAGTGGACCTCCTGCTCCATCAGCTGATCTCCTGCTCCATCAGCTGATCTCTTGCTCCATCAGCTGATCTCCTGCTCCATCAGCTGATCTCTTGCTCCATCAGCTGATCTTCTGCTCCATCAACTGATTTCCTGCTCCATCAGCTGATCTCCTGCTCCATCAGCTGACCTCCTGCTGCTCCATCAGCTGATCTCCTGCTCCATCGGCTGACCTCCTGCTGCTCCATCAGCTGATCTCCTGCTCCATCAGCTGATCTCTTGCTCCATCAGCTGATCTCCTGCTCCATCAGCTGATCTCTTGCTCCATCAGCTGATCTTCTGCTCCATCAACTGATTTCCTGCTCCATCAGCTGATCTCCTGCTCCATCAGCTGACCTCCTGCTGCTCCATCAGCTGATCTGCTGCTCCATCAGCTGACCTCCTCCTGCGCCATCATCTGACCTCCTGCTCCATCAGCTGATCTCCTGCTCCATCAGTGGACCTCCTGCTCCATCAGCTGATCTCCTGCTCCATCAGCTGATCTCTTGCTCCATCAGCTGATCTCCTGCTCCATCAGCTGATCTCTTGCTCCATCAGCTGATCTTCTGCTCCATCAACTGATCTCCTGCTCCATCAGCTGATCTCTTGCTCCATCAGCTGATCTCCTGCTCCATCAGCTGATCTCTTGCTCCATCAGCTGATCTCCTACTCCATCAGCTGATCTCTTGCTCCATCAGCTGATCTTCTGCTCCATCAACTGATTTCCTGCTCCATCAGCTGATCTCCTGCTCCATCGGCTGACCTCCTGCTGCTCCATCAGCTGATCTCTTGCTCCATCAGCTGATCTCTTGCTCCATCAGCTGATCTCCTGCTCCATCAGCTGATCTCTTGCTCCATCAGCTGATCTTCTGCTCCATCAACTGATTTCCTGCTCCATCAGCTGATCTCCTGCTCCATCAGCTGACCTCCTGCTGCTCCATCAGCTGATCTGCTGCTCCATCAGCTGACCTCCTCCTGCGCCATCATCTGACCTCCTGCTCCATCAGCTGATCTCCTGCTCCATCAGCTGATCTCTTGCTCCATCAGCTGATCTCCTGCTCCATCAGCTGATCTCTTGCTCCATCAGCTGATCTTCTGCTCCATCAACTGATCTCCTGCTCCATCAGCTGATCTCTTGCTCCATCAGCTGATCTCCTGCTCCATCAGCTGATCTCTTGCTCCATCAGCTGATCTTCTGCTCCATCAACTGATTTCCTGCTCCATCAGCTGATCTCCTGCTCCATCAGCTGACCTCCTGCTGCTCCATCAGCTGATCTGCTGCTCCATCAGCTGATCTCTTGCTCCATCAGCTGATCTCCTGCTCCATCAGTTGATCTCTTGCTCCATCAGCTGATCTTCTGCTCCATCAACTGATTTCCTGCTCCATCAGCTGATCTCCTGCTGCTCCATCAGCTGATCTCCTGCTGCTCCATCAGCTGATCTCCTGCTGCTCCATCAGCTGATCTGCTGCTCCATCAGCTGATCTCTTGCTCCATCAGCTGATCTCTTGCTCCATCAGCTGATCTCCTGCTCCATCAGCTGATCTCTTGCTCCATCAGCTGATCTTCTGCTCCATCAGCTGACCTCCTGCTGCTCCATCAGCTGATCTGCTGCTCCATCAGCTGATCTCTTGCTCCATCTCTTGCGCCGCTGAGCTGACGGGCACTGCCAACACGGAGGAAGAAGTTTCACCTGAAGTGAAGGTGGAGAGCTGCAGGGGGCGCTGTGCAGCCGCGGGTGATGACCTCACAAACAGGAAGGTAAAGAGACGCAGGTGGTGGAGAAGATTCTCATCTGCTGTCGTTTGTATCAAGAAGCAAAAGAAGGACGTTGAGGAAAGTTGGGAGAATCAGACAAATGATGCTGGTGTCCGACCAGAGGGGGCGCTGCGGGAGGCGGAAGAAGCCCCCGGACGGGTCACCGAGGGCGGCAGGAGGACGTGGACGGCGGTCAGAAGGTTCCTGACCTCATCTGGAGCTCGACGAGCTCACAAGAAGAAAAGAGATTTTCGAGAAAATGACGGCGACGAACCTGCGGATGTTTTTCAGCAGACGAGGAAAGAGCAGATGGTCGTCCGTCCCCCCCCCCCCCCCCCCCCGGACAACATGGAGGACACGACGAAGGGCGAGGAGGCTCCATGTCCGTCTGTGACTCAAGTACACGAAGCCACCGAGCTCCACAGTGACGACACTGTCCAGAGGTTGAGACGCCGCAGAGAGATCAGTTTAGTTTTACAGTCAGTCAGTCAGTCAGTTTAGTTTTTCTGCTCAGTTTACTGACTGTTTACTGACACTCAGCAGCAGGCTGAGCTCTGACAGGAACACAGCTAACATTTATTTTTCTCTGTTTTCCACCTTTTGAACCTGAATGTGATGAAACATGAAAGAACATGAAACACATCAAATCTTTATGTTACAATCTTTAAGGTCAACTCAAACTTTATTGATCACATGCTGCAGCAGCACAAACACAAACTTTATTGATCACATGCTGCAGCAGCACAAACACAGCGAGGAGACGGGAGGCAGAATAGTTAAAACAAAAGAGACGTGAGAAACAGGAGAAGACTTGATATCATCTGCAACACTGATAATAGTTCAGTCACTTTCGGTCACTTCACGTCGTCTTCGGTCCACAGCAGCAAACAGCTGGTCCGTCCCTGTTTCCATGGTGACGACCTCTGATCCTGCTGAAGAGACGAGGAGACGTTTTACCCTGAGCGCAGCCTGACAGGCTGCAGGCAGACATGAATTTAAGACCTTTGGGTTCTTTAGTTGCTGCTGAGAACGTTTATGTTTGCAAAAAGAAAAAAAGAAATCTAATTAATTTTTAAAGCACAAACTTTTGTATGAGAAAATCAAAGTGACGTGTCTCAGAATCAGTAATGTTAGTCTCAATACTTTCAGGGGGTTCACCTGATTTGTCAGGTAAGTAAAGAAATGAAAAGCACAAGAGGACAATCAGACATTTACTGTTTCAAGACTTTCTGAAGAAAGTTTGAAGTTTGAAAAGTCACAAAAGAACCAACTTCAGATGTTTCAAGTGACAGTTTGTTTGAGGAAGAAGCCAAAGTGTAGAGTGAAGTCCTGACGATGAGGTTTTACCTTCGACCTTCGTGTTGTGTTTCACCTCCTCGGCTGATTGTTCAGGAGGAAACGCTGAGCACTCTGCACCGTGTTCTGAAAAAACTCACTGTCAACAACTAACAAAATGAAAGTAACTAAACCAACTAAAAACGAACTAAACATCACGACTAGAAATGAACCAAACCACGTCAACAATGAAGAACTAACAGAACAACCGTCTACTACAGACAATCTCATACAAACTAAACGAATTTTAAAAAACACATCAAATTGGATAAAATGAATGAAATCACCTCCATCAGCATGGCCACCGTCATCGGCCCCACCCCTCCTGGAACAGGTGTGATGAATCCTGCTCTCTGATTGGCCGAGGCGTAGTGGACGTCTCCGACGACCCGTTTACCGCTTGCCTTCGTCTCATCTGTCAGAGACGACCACACAGAGGTCAGAGGTCACACATGAGCGCTGTTAAAACTAATCACGATCATGTGGGACACACGTGTTGGTAAATTAACCCTGACCCCCCAACCCCCCGACCCCCAATCACATGCAGTATCAGTAGTATCACATGCAGTATCAGTAGTATCACATGCAGTATCACATGCAGTATCAGTAGTATCACATGCAGTATCACATGCAGTATCAGTAGTATCACATGCAGTATCACATGCAGTATCAGTAGTATCACATGCAGTATCACATGCAGTATCAGTAGTATCACATGCAGTATCACATGCAGTATCAGTAGTATCACATGCAGTATCACATGCAGTATCACAGTGTACCTGGGATGTGGTTGATTCCACAGTCGATGACCACGGCTCCCTCCTTCACCCACTCTCCCCTCACCATCTCTGCTCTCCCCGCCCCCACCACCAGGATATCAGCCCGCCCCACCTGCACTCAAACAGGAAACGCATCACCAGACAAACAGGAAACGCATCACCAGACAAACAGGAAACGCATCATCTGTGTTAAGTGAGTGACGTCACCTGCTCAGGTAGGTCTGATGTCTTTGAGTGGCAGGTGGTCACCGTGGCGTGGTTCCACAGCAGCAGGTCGTGCATTGGTGCTCCGACGATCTTACTGCGACCAATCACGACCGCATGTTTCCCCGCCACAGACACGCCTACATGGAAACAGGAAGTCATCTCAGAGTCACTGACATCATCTCAGAGTCTGTGACATCATGTGTGTGTATGTGTGTGTGTGTGTGTGTGTGTGTTACAGTGTGTCACCTGTCTGTCTGATGAGCTCCATGCAGCCGTTGGGGGTGCAGGGGATAAAACAGTCATGCAGATCTCCTCGAGACAGCTTCCCTGCATTAATACAGCTCAGACTACACACACACACACACACACACACACAGTAAATATGTCAGAACTGCTGTCAGGAGTTTTCAGGAAACAAGTTTATGGTTTAAATTCAGGAAGAACACATGAAGCATAAACCACAGAGCAGAAACTGTCCAGGACACGACTTCCTGTAGGTCACTTCCTGTGAAGGCTCACCCATCTACGTCTTTCTCAGGAGCGACGGCGTTTGTGATGAGTTCAGTATCAATGGGGCTAACAGAGTCCAGAGGCAGCTGGACGATCACACCGTGGACGGACAGGTTGTCGTTAACAGACATGATGCTCCGCAGGACCTGCAGGAAACAGGAAGCAGGAAACAGGAAGCAGGTCAGAGCTGCATCTTCCACAGGTGCTGGATGTCGTCAGGTGGATGTTTCTCACCGACCTCATCCTGCGTCACGGTGTTTGGCAGCCTCACGTGTTTGGCATCAATCCCAATCTGCAGATCAGAAACTTGTTAGAGACGTCTGACTTCCTGTCTGACTTCCTGTCTGACTTCCTGTCTGACTTCTTGTCTGACTTCCTGTCTGACTTCCTGTCTGACTTCCTGTCTGACTTCTTGTCTGACTTCCTGTCTGACTTCCTGTCTGACTTCCCGTCTGACTTCCTTTCTGACTTCCTTTCTGACTTCCCGTCTGACTTCCCGTCTGACTTCCTTTCTAACTTCCCGTCTGACTTCTTGTCTGACTTCCCGTCTGACCTCCCGTCTGACCTCCCGTCTGACTTCCTTTCTGACTTCCCGTCTGACTTCCCGTCTGACTTCCTTTCTAACTTCCCGTCTGACTTTCTTGTCTAACTTCCCGTCTGACCTCCCGTCTAACTTCCCGTCTGACTTCCCGTCTGACTTCCCTTCTGACTTCCCGTCTGACTTCCTTTCTGACTTCCCGTCTGACTTCCTGTCTGACTTCCTGTCTGACTTCCCGTCTGACTTCCTTTCTGACTTCCTTTCTGACTTCCCGTCTGACTTCCCGT
>NC_092029.1:222500-231927 GCF_042242105.1 Pempheris klunzingeri | reverse complement strand
ATGTCGCTCGAAGTGAGAGAAGCCAAGCAACCCGACGATCCAGATTCTGATCCAAGCAAACCAGCAAAGAAGTCCAGGACTGGTCCAGGTAAGGTCTGAACCGTGGTGGGTCGGTTCTTAGAGACAAACAATAATCAACACATTGATCAGCATCACTGTAAATGTTCAACTGTCCTCTAAAACAACAATGAAACCAAACATGGAGAGTCAGATCAGACACAGCTAATCAATAATCAATAATGTGACAGAAGAGAAACCAGAGGAAACCACGTGAGTGTAGAAACAGCAGCTCACACTGATCCTCCAATCACAGACCAGACAGCAGAGGGGGTGTGGCCACCTGCCCTAAAGCCCCCCCCTCTTCCTGATGTATCTTCCTCTAAATGGACCATCATTGACTACATGAACGTCCTGCTGTGCTGAAGAAGACAGTAAACTAGAGACTGAGAGCAGAAACTGTTCACTGAGCTGATAAATCAGGAGAGAAGTCTCCTCATTTCCTCATTGACTTCCATCCAATCAGACTCCTGTTTGGAGCCAGTGGAGTCGCCCCCTGCTGGACACTAGAGAGGAAGCAGCTTTAAGGCTCTTCAGCATCGGCTTCACTGACCATTTTCTGATTGTGGTCCACAGGAGCTGAACCTGGAGCCAAACTGAAAACCAAGAGAGGATGTGTGTCACACTGAGGTGAGTCTGTCCTGGGGGAGCGGGGTTTGTATCAATCAATCAATCAATCTTTATTAATATAGCGGCAATTCACAGCAGTGTTCTCTCAGACTGTTTCCATAAAGAGCAGCTCAGAACAAACTCTTTCATTCAGAGACCAAAGATTCAGGAATTCAACATGAAGGATTCAAGAATCCCCACAGAGCAGCTCAGAGATTAGATTAGGACCCAGTGGAGGAAGAACTCCCCTTTAATGGGAAGAACTCCCCTTTAACAGGAAGAAACCTCAAACAGAACCAGGCTCAGAGGTGGGGTGGCAGGAGAACCAGGACCAGGATCCACAGGAACCTGAGAACCACAGCAGGAGAACCAGGACCAGGAACCAGAGAGATGAGAAAAGCACAGAAAGGCTAAGATAGCAAGTTAGTAAGATATGATGGAGCCTGAACATTAAGAGCTTTGGAGGTGAGGAGAAGGATTTTAAACTCTATTCTAGATTTGACTGGAAGCCAGTGAGGAGAAGCCAGTACAGGAGAAAGATGGTCTCTTCTCTTAGTTCTGGTCAGAACAGGAGCAGCAGCGTTCTGGACCAGCTGGAGAGTCTTTAAGGACTTACTGGGGCAGCCTGATAATAAGGAACAGAAATAATCCAACCTGGAAGTGACTAATGTGTGGACTAGTGTTTCTGCATCATCTACAGACAGGATGGACCTGGTTTTAACAACATTAGTAGATGGAAAAAGGCAGTTCTAGAAATCTGTTTAATGTGGGAGTTAAAGGACAAATCCTGATCAATAAGACTCCCAGATTCCTCCCAGTGGAGCTGGAGGCCACAGTGATGCTGTCCAGAGCAGTTATGTTGGTAGAAAAGGTGTCTCTGAGGTGTTTGGGGCCGAGTTTAACAGCTCATCCAGGACTTTATGTCTTTAAGGCAGATTTGAAGTTTAGCCAACTGATTGGGTTCTTCAGGCTTTATTGATCAGTATAATTGGATATCATCTGCATAACAGTGGAAATGAATGGAGTCCTTCCTACACCTGAATCCAGAGTGGGCTTTTCAGGAGAGGTTTAATTACTGCTACTTTGAAGGACTGAGGTAAAGACAGATTGATCATATCCAGTAAGGACGTGTTGATTAGGAGCAGGACTTCCTTAAGTAGTCCAGTAGGAACGGGGTCTAGTGTCATTCGCAGTGAACCTGCAGCACTATCGACCAGATGATCAATTTGGGAGGGGCTAAGATTAGCGTAGTGGTCATCCACAGCACAGGGACACACTGGCTGAAATACTGAAGGAATCACCTCCTTAAAGTTGGCAGCAGCACTATCAGATAAGGATCTAGTGAGGACCTCTGTCATATAGGACAGAGTCCAGGAACAGGAAACCAGCAGTTATCAGGTGATGGTCTGATAGAACAGAGTTTTGGGGGAAGACTGTCAACTGTTCAGTTTCTACACCATGAGCCAGAACAAGGTCAAGAGTGTGGTTAAAACAGTGAGTGGGTTCATTTACACTCTGAGAGAAGCCAGCTGAGTCCAACAGTGAGACAAAAGCAGAGCTCAGACCATCATCATCATCGTCCACATGAATATTAAAGTCACCTACTAGAATCACTTTGTCCACACTGAGGACTAAATCTGATAGAAACTCTGAGAACTCAGTTAAGAATTCAGAGTCTGGACCAGGAGGGCGGTACACTGTGACAACTAAGACTGGTGTCAGTGTTTTCCAGGTTGGAAGAGAGAAGCTAAGAACAAGGCTTCCAAAGGAGTTCTAGTTAGGTTTAGGTCTAGGTTGGACTGTTAAACTAGAGTTAAAGATGGCTGCAGGTCCACCTCCTCGTCCAGAGTCTGGAGGAATGTGAGTATTAGTATGACTGGAGGAGTGGCTTCATTAAGGCTAACATACTCTTCATGGTGCAGCAGGTTTCTGTCAGATCAATAAATCAATATAGTGATCAGATATCAGATCATTTACTGAAACAGCTTTGGATGGCAGAGATCTGATGTTTAAAAGTCCACTTTAACTCTCCTGTCCTGTTTCATAGTGCCAGTGGAGGTATTAACTCCTCTCCTGTTGGACTTTATAGATCTGAATGATCTGAATGATCTGAGGGGGACGACACAGTCTGTATGGGATGTTGGTGGGTGACTGTTCTAATGGAGGAGCAGAGAAGCCTGGAGGACTGCAGCTCTGCCTCCTGGTCTGGGCTCTGCCTCCTGGTCTGGGCTCTGCTTCCTGGTCTGGGCTCTGCCTCCTGGTCTGGGCTCTGCTTCCTGGTCCGGGCTCTGCCTCCTGGTCCGGGCTCTGCCTCCTGGTCCGGGCTCTACACACCGACTCCACTTTAACTTCAGTGACCTCTGATTGGTGTAATCTGGTGTCATTAACGCCGACGTGAATTACGATCTTACCAAACCCACGCTCATCCTTCCCCAGCAGTGTTAGCTGTGATTCAGTGTCTCCTGCTCTGGCCCCCCAAGATGCACTTCACTGTGTTCACTGGTGCTGCTAGCTTCACGGTCCTGACTGTGGAGCTTCTGATGACCAGAGTCCGGTTCCCAGCGGGTGAGTCGCTGAGTGGGGAGAACCGGTTGGAGACCTGAAGGTGGTGCTGCACTGTGTGCTTCTCCTTTGGGCGATGCTTCCTCCGGACGGTCACCCAGCCGCCCTGGGGGAGTACGAGCTAAGCTAGGGCCGGTGTACATTTATACCATCCTCTATCCTTTTGTTCTTCTGTGGCTCCAGGTGAGCAGAGGAGGACTTGTCTCCACGACGACGGGAGGTGATGACAGTCCAGGTCCTGATGGTGTTCAGGGGGGTCTGCAGACCTGCTGGTCTGGTTCACAGGGATCATCCTCACCAGGACTTCACTGGAAAACACAACAAAAAGAATCCAGAATAAAATGTCAGACAAACTTTGGTCCCGTCAGCGTTTCTTCAGACACTTTCAACAGGTGTGGGGCAGAAAGGTGGGGGGCACACAGTTAGGGGGTGTGTGAGTGTGTGTGTGTGTGTGTGTGTGTGTGTGTGTGTGTGTGTGTGTGTGTGTGTCTGTGTGTGTGTGTGTGTGTGTGTGTGTGTGTGTGTGTGTGTCGCTGCAGCAGGTGGATCAGCTGAGGATCGTCAAACCACCGATACTTAGACCAGAAACCGGCCGGCCTTCACAATAAGAGCACAACAGACAGATGAGATTTTGTTTCTGTTTGATTCTGAGACCTGAAGCCGGTCCGATCCGGTCCAAAAGGTTACACCTGTCCGGCCAGGAGCCTCAGGGGCCTCGAGTCTTGGTCTGATTGATCTAACAGGAAGTAGTGAAACATTAGACTCTGAGTCTCTCCCACAGTTCAGTGAGCTGACAGAACTAAACAGACATCAACGTAAATATTAAACTGGTCTCAGTGTCCTTCAGCATCTGTACTCTGTTTAGTAAGATTTTTTTATCCTGCAGGTCTTATTTTGAAGGATTCCTGCGGCTTTTCCGGTGCGGTGTCGGTGCGGCAGTGCGTCTTGACGCAGCGGAGCAGCGGGTGCGTCAAGAGGAGACGTAGATGCCATAACAGCAGCATCACAGGGACGGACTCACTGTGGCTCCGCGCTGATCGCCTCCTGTCGGCCCGCGCACCCCCCACCCTCCCCCCGGTACCGGCATCGGTCCCGGGACGCCTCTCATGCTCTGTCCGCCCCGCGGCGCGTCAGTCCGGCTTTTAATCTGCGGAGAGAAGCGGCGGAGCGGCAGCATCTGGAGCGGAGGTAAGAGCTGCAGGAGGGGGAGGGCAGGGCGTGGAGGAGGGGAGGACCTATCTGTCTGTCTGTCTGTCTGTCTGTCTATCTGTCTGTCTGCCTTGTCTGTCTGTCTGTCTGTCTGTCCGTCCCTCCATCACCGGCTCCCTCTGCAGCTGCAGCCCGGAGCGGCTCCTCCTGTCGGCCTGCAGCCGCGGATGGAGCGCTGAGGCCCGGAAAGATGTCAGCGACGAGCCGCTCCGGTTCAGCCAACATCCAGGGAGTGTACATGTGTGTGTTACTGTGTGTGTGTGTGTGTGTGTGTGTGTTGTCCCGGGTGTGGCCCAGTTCAGGTGGGAAGATAACATGATAGTGATGATGATGATGATGATGATGATGATGAAGGTGATGATGACGTCACAGAGGTGAAAAGGTTGACCTGCTTCCTGAAATGAGTGCCAGATTTACTGTTAAAGGGACATTTCACCACGTATCACGTGGACAAGCAGTCAGTGCTGATGGTATCTGTAGTCCACCGCAACAGCGCTGCCTCCATGGACCAGGATGCACTGCACGCAAGCAGATCCTCTCCACACAGCCGTCCTCACATTAGTGTAAACATTAGTGTAAACATTAGTGTTAGCATTAGCATCAGTGTAATGGCACTTTTCCATCACAGTTTTAGCTCTGCTCGACTCGACTCGGTTTGGTTGGTTTTCCATTACAGTAGTGTTCCTCCTCAAAGTGGGGGGGTCGTCATTGCAAGGCGGCCCGAGCGATGACGAGCGTTTGGTTCACAGGAATAATAAAAACGCTCGGTGTGTTTCCAGGTTTAAAAACGGAGGGTTTGATTCTTGTGAACGAGTCGCTCTCATGACTCATCCAGTGACGTCACTCCCTGGCCAATCGGTGGCCTGCAGTCTGGTGTCATCACATTTTCGGCTCGACTCGGCTCGCTTGGAACCCCGGCTGAGTAGGTACTAAAAAAGTACCTGGTACCAGGTACTATCACCTGGTGGAGAACCAGAAAGACCGAGTCGAGTAGGTGCTAGTGGAAAAGCACCATTAGTGTTAGCGTAAACATTAGCATTAACATTAGTGTTAACATTAGTGTTATCATTATCATTAGTATTAGCGTCCAGTGTTAGCGTAAACATTAGCGTTAACAATAGTGTTAGCATTAATAAGCATCAGTATTAGCATTAGCATCAGTGTTAGCGTTAGAATTAACTTTAGTGTCTGCGGTAGGCAGCTTCTGGCTTCTGTGGGCTTCAGAAGAGTTTTATTGTCGAATGATAAAACCTTTATTTAAAAACAGAGTTTCCAAAGAACTTTGACAGACGAAGTAAATCAGGATCCTGAGAGCAAAAAGCAGCAGATTAATATCGATAAAACACAAAAGGGATTTGATAAATAAACAAAAGGAAGTAAAAAAAGACGACACTGTGAAAATGAGTCTGTAATAACACGTTTTAAGGTGAGAGGCAGAAACACAGCCACCGTTACATCTAAGTAACACACACACACACAGTAACACACACAAACACACAGTAACACAATAACACACACACAGTAACACAGTAACACACACACACACACACACAGTAACACAGTAACACACACACACACACACACAGTAACACAGTAACACACACACACACACACACAGTAACACAGTAACACACACACACACACACACACAGTAATACAGTAACACACACACACAGTAACACAGTAACACAGTAACACACACACACAGTAACACAGTAACACAGTAACACACACACACAGTAACACAGTAACACACACACACAGTAATACAGTAACACACACACACAGTAACACACACACACAGTAACACACACACACACAGTAACACACACACACAGTAACACACACACACACACACACACACACAGTAACACAGTAACACACACACAGTAACACAGTAACACACACACACACACAGTAACACAGTAACACAGTAACACACACACACACACACACACAGTAACACAGTAACACACACACACACACAGTAACACAGTAACACACACACACACACACACACACACACAGTAACACAGTAACACACACACACACACACACACAGTAACACAGTAACACACACACACAGTAACACAATAACACACACACAGTAACACAGTAACACACACACACACACACACAGTAACACACACACACACACACACACACACACAGTAATACAGTAACACACACACACAGTAACACAGTAACACACACACACACAGTAACACAGTAACACACACACACACAGTAACACACACACACACACACACACACAGTAACACAGTAACACAGTAACACAGTAACACACACACACACACACACACACAGTAACACAGTAACACACACACACAGTAACACACACACACACAGTAACACACACAGTAACACATACACACACACACACACACACACACAGTAACACAGTAACACACACACACACAGTAACACAGTAACACACACACACAGTAACACACAGTAACACAGTAACACACACACACAGTAACACACACACACACACACACACACAGTAACACAGTAACACACACACACACACACACACACACAGTAACACAGTAACACACACACACACACAGTAACACACAGTAACACAGTAACACACACAGTAACACACACACACACACACAGTAACACAGTAACACACACACACAGTAACACACACACACACACACACACACACACACACACACACACACACACACACACACAGTAACACAGTAACACACACACACACACACACACAGTAACACAGTAACACACACAGTAACACAAACACACACACACAGTAACACACACACACACACAGTAACACACACACAGTAACACAGTAACACACACACACACACAGTAACACAGTAACACACACACACACACACACAGTAACACACACACACACAGTAACACACACACACACACAGTAACACAGTAACACACACACACAGTAACACAATAACACACACACAGTAACACAGTAACACACACACACACACAGTAACACACACACACACACACACAGTAATACAGTAACACACACACACAGTAACACAGTAACACACACACACACAGTAATACAGTAACACACACACACAGTAACACACACACACACACAGTAACACACACACACACACACAGTAACACAGTAACACACACACACAGTAACACACACACACACACACACACACAGTAACACACACACACACAGTAACACAGTAACACACACACACAGTAACACACACACACACACAGTAACACACACAGTAACACATACACACACACACACACACAGTAACACAGTAACACACACACACACACAGTAACACAGTAACACACACACACAGTAACACACAGTAACACAGTAACACACACACACACACACACAGTAACACACACACACACACACACACACACACACACACAGTAACACAGTAACACACACACACACACACACAGTAACACAGTAACACACACACACACACAGTAACACAATAACACACACACACAGTAACACACAGTAACACAGTAACACACACAGTAACACACACAGTAACACAGTAACACACACACACACACACACACACACACACACACAGTAACACACACACACACAGTAACACAGTAACACAGTAACACACACACACACACACAGTAACACAGTAACACACACACACAGTAACACACACACAGTAACACACACACACACACACACACACACACACAGTAACACACACACACACACACACACACACACACACAGTAACACACACACACACACACACACACACACACACACAGTAACACACAGTAACACACACACACACACACACACACACACACAGTAACACTGTAACACACACACACACAGTAACACAGTAACACACACACACACACAGTAACACTGTAACACACACACACACACACACACACAGTAACACAGTAACACACACACACACACAGTAACACAGTAACACTGTAACACACACACACACACACACACACACACACAGTAACACAGTAACACACACACACACACACACACACACACACACACACACACAGTAACACAGTAGCACACACACACACACAATAACACAGTAACACACACACACACACACACACACACACACAGTAACACAGTAACACTGTAACACACACACACAGTAACACAGTAACACTGTAACACACACACACACACACACACACACACACACAGTAACACAGTAACACACACACACACACAGTAACACACACACACACAGTAACACACACACACAGTAACACACACAGACAGTAACACACACACACAGTAACACACACAGACAGTAACACACACACAGTAACACACACAGTAACACAGTAACACACACACACACAGTAACACACACAGTAACACAGTAACACACACACACACACACACACAGTAACACAGTAACATACACACACACACACACACACACACACAGTAACACACACACACACACACACAGTAACACACACACACAGTAACACACACACAGTAACACACACACACACACACACACACACAGTAACACACACACACACACACACAGTAACACACACACACACACACACACACACACAGTAACACAGTAACACACACACACACAGTAACACAGTAACACACACACACAGTAACACACACACACACACACACACACAGTAACACAGTAACACACACAGACAGTAACACACACACACACACACACAATAACACAGTAACACACACACACACACAATAACACAGTAACACACACACACAGTAACACAGTAACACACACACACACACACACAGTAACACACACACACACACACACACAGTAACACAGTAACACACACACACACACACACACAGTAACACAGTAACACACACACACACACACACACACAGTAACACAGTAACACACACACACAGTAACACAGTAACACACACACAGGCCAGGACGAAGATCTGATC